>NW_020888218.1:0-3086 GCF_003945725.1 Corapipo altera
CAGATTTTAGGGCCTTATTGGAGAGTTCACAGAACTAGTGTTGTTGCAGTGCTGTAAATTCCTGGTTAGCAGTCAGAACCAGGATCCTCATGATGCAATGTTGAACATGCTAGAGCAGTACTGCTGCTTTACGGAAGCTGTGATGGCATCCAGGCCAAGGGTCACTGTGCTTTCTCGGCTCTGTTGTCTTTCACTACAGCATTGATGCCACTTTCTTATCCGTCCTCTGTTTCAGTGTAGGACTTTCTCTGCAAATTCAGGTTCACATACATTCCTAGATGACACTAGATAAAAAGCATCTTAAAACATAAATAGATAAACATGATTCCACTATCACATGCAAATTCTATGGACTTTTCGTCAAACTGCTTTTAGGAGAAATTCTTCCACAGGCTGCAGTAGTCAGAGAGACATAGATGTTTACAAATTGCCGTTGGAACAAGATATGCGCAAGTATAAACATTGCAAGCTTTGAAGCAATTCATATAACAAAAGCAAAAGCAATATAAGCTTTCAATTCTTAGCAATCAAGCTAACAATAAGCGAAGCTTAAAATAATATAAAATAGAAAGTAACAAAAGAAACACAATAATTGCAATGTATGTATATGTTTCTGTACCACCTTTAGTGCAAGTTGATTTTCAATTGTCAGAAGGCCTTTATCTACTCACTCTTGGTCTGGTGTATTTCATTTGCAGTTGAGACATGTCTACTTCTGCGTAAAAGTTGTTCTCATGGCTTCTCAGCTTGAATTTTAGTGATACAGCTTCCAGGTTGGTTTGCTGGAACAGACTGTCTGTGAACAGTTAACTTCTGACACATTGTTAGTCTGTATTTAAGACAAATCAGTATTCCCCCCTTACTGAGTTAGGGTAGGAATGTTCTTTCACAGGTTATGAGCCTGTGGCAGTTTTAAAAGACAGGGGATGCAAGGGTTAGTTAATAGTTTCCTTTCCCTTAGATAGCTCCCACAGTTTTCAAAGCATCACCTTATCATCTTATGACATATATTGCACCGGCGGGTTTTAGTTTTTGAGTTCACCGGGAATTTACACTGATTTTGTCTTCCCTTCCCCCCTTTCAGTCTGATGGGAGGGTACGGACTGTGCAGGTTTGGGAGGGCTGGAGTGGAAGCAACAGCTCCGTCTCCGCCCCCAATGGCGCAGCCAGAGGGTCCTGTGTTAGGTTGGGCTGGAACTCCAGCCACAGACACCATTCTAGGCTCTCTTGCAGCCTCTGCACCCCAGCTGATCTCTTGCTCGCAGCCGCTAAGGTGTTATGAGTTGTTCCGCTCGTGTTGGCCACAGCTGGGAAATCATTTGCCTTTGCGCCCGCTGCGGCTCCCACTCTGCCTGCCAAGGCGGCAGCACCTCCTGTATCAAACCCAGATTTTGCCTGTCCCGCAGTTGGACCCATTCTTTCTGTGCGCATGGTTAACGCTGCCCCGGCACTCGCATCTGCCGTCTCTGTCTGGCCCACACTAGCAGGAACTAAAACTTCTTCACTAGTCAGAGTAACAACTAGGACTAGCTTTTCCTGTCTCTGCTTTATTGTGCTCGCCACAGTTTTAAACTTCGGGATTGCTCTCTGCTCTAATTTCGCTTTCTCTGTCCCCAGATCTTTTCCTGTCACACGCATTCTCACGTTGGGCACCAAAGGGGGGACTGATGGTGGTGGTGGTGGGGGAAGTGGGTTTTCAGTTCCCCTCAGCTCCAGGCAGTCTTTTCTCCAATGTCCCTTCTTCTTACAGTTAGAACATCTGTCGTCTGCTATGTCCTGTCGACGGTTAGACCTGTTATACCTGTGGTTACATCTATGAGGCTCTCTATAGCCACCTTCTTGTTCCATCACCCTTGTTTTCCTTTTCTGCTCCCTATTTTGATATACCGTCCAGGCTATATCTAACAGCTCACCAATATCCTTTTTATCACCACCTGCTTTTTGCAGTTTTCTTCTTATATCATCTGTGGACTGCCCTACAAATAAGTATACCAGATTTTTCTTTCCCATATCTGATTCAATGTCTATGTCGGTATATTTCCTGATGACATCCTTTAATCTGTTCAGAAAATCTGTGGGTGATTCATTTATGTCTTGTCTAACCTCATACATTTTGGACCAGTTCACCGCTTTTGGAACTCCATGCCGAAATCCATAAATTACCCAGTCTTGATAACGTTTCAAAGCTTCTAAATTTGCTGACACGTTCGGATCCCATCCAGGATCTGTGAGGGGGAAGATGTCTTTGATATCCTCGCCTGGAAACTGCCCAGAGGTTTTTTGTATTTCTATTGCCTTTAGAGCAGCTCTTTTCACCATCTCCTTCTCTGTTTGGTCTAATAGGGTATCCATCATAACCTCTAGATCACACCAATCAGGATTCTGAGTTTTGATTGCTCTTTGGACATAATTTGTCATCTTTTCTGGATTATCTCTATATGCCCCCACATAATCTTTCCATTGCTGTAACTCAACCGGTGAGAAAGGAACCTTTATTAATACCATGCCTTGATTGGTCACGGCTTGTCTTAAGGGGGCTTCTGACGGTGGCTTATCTTTTGCCCTTGTTCTACTTGCAGCCGGGTCGGGGACTGCTAACGCTTCGCGGGCCCTCTTTCCCTTTGGTCTTACTACAGGCGGGTCTGTTTCTCCTTCCCCCGGGCTATCACTTAATTCACCCTCTGCTTCCGTGTCCTTATCAAACGGTGGTAAACCTCGCTTCTCCCTTCTCTCAGCAGCTGAAACCGGCTTGCCCTGTCTATGCGTCTCTGTTCCCTCTTCATGAGGGGCAGAAGTTGGAAACTCTCTCGGTTCCTCTTTACTCCCTCCCTCCGGAAAGGTGGAATGGCCCCCCTCGGCAGGGGGAAGCGTGGGAAAGGGGGCGGCTCCAGCTCCACCCCCCAAGTCAGTCAGGACAGAGGCCCCCGCCTGTTGGCACCGCCCCTGCCCCTCCTGGAATTCCAGGGGTTGTTCCTGCTCCTGGGGCCCCTCCGCCCGCCGCCGCTGCAGCCGGGGCTGGCCCCAGGCCTGTTACTCCCGCAGTGCCTGCTCCTGTACTCGTTGCCATGGCAGCAAGTCCCGTACTA
>NW_020888219.1:0-3086 GCF_003945725.1 Corapipo altera
CAGATTTTAGGGCCTTATTGGAGAGTTCACAGAACTAGTGTTGTTGCAGTGCTGTAAATTCCTGGTTAGCAGTCAGAACCAGGATCCTCATGATGCAATGCTGAACATGCTAGAGCAGTACTGCTGCTTTACAGAAGCTGTGATGGCATCCAGGCCAAGGGTCACTGTGCTTTCTCGGCTCTGTTGTCTTTCACTACAGCATTGATGCCACTTTCTTATCCGTCCTCTGTTTCAGTGTAGGACTTTCTCTGCAAATTCAGGTTCACATACATTCCTAGATGACACTAGATAAAAAGCATCTTAAAACATAAATAGATAAACATGATTCCACTATCACATGCAAATTCTATGGACTTTTCGTCAAACTGCTTTTAGGAGAAATTCTTCCACAGGCTGCAGTAGTCAGAGAGACATAGATGTTTACAAATTGCCGTTGGAACAAGATATGCGCAAGTATAAACATTGCAAGCTTTGAAGCAATTCATATAACAAAAGCAAAAGCAATATAAGCTTTCAATTCTTAGCAATCAAGCTAACAATAAGCGAAGCTTAAAATAATATAAAATAGAAAGTAACAAAAGAAACACAATAATTGCAATGTATGTATATGTTTCTGTACCACCTTTAGTGCAAGTTGATTTTCAATTGTCAGAAGGCCTTTATCTACTCACTCTTGGTCTGGTGTATTTCATTTGCAGTTGAGACATGTCTACTTCTGCGTAAAAGTTGTTCTCATGGCTTCTCAGCTTGAATTTTAGTGATACAGCTTCCAGGTTGGTTTGCTGGAACAGACTGTCTGTGAACAGTTAACTTCTGACACATTGTTAGTCTGTATTTAAGACAAATCAGTATTCCCCCCTTACTGAGTTAGGGTAGGAATGTTCTTTCACAGGTTATGAGCCTGTGGCAGTTTTAAAAGACAGGGGATGCAAGGGTTAGTTAATAGTTTCCTTTCCCTTAGATAGCTCCCACAGTTTTCAAAGCATCACCTTATCATCTTATGACATATATTGCACCGGCGGGTTTTAGTTTTTGAGTTCACCGGGAATTTACACTGATTTTGTCTTCCCTTCCCCCCTTTCAGTCTGATGGGAGGGTACGGACTGTGCAGGTTTGGGAGGGCTGGAGTGGAAGCAACAGCTCCGTCTCCGCCCCCAATGGCGCAGCCAGAGGGTCCTGTGTTAGGTTGGGCTGGAACTCCAGCCACAGACACCATTCTAGGCTCTCTTGCAGCCTCTGCACCCCAGCTGATCTCTTGCTCGCAGCCGCTAAGGTGTTATGAGTTGTTCCGCTCGTGTTGGCCACAGCTGGGAAATCATTTGCCTTTGCGCCCGCTGCGGCTCCCACTCTGCCTGCCAAGGCGGCAGCACCTCCTGTATCAAACCCAGATTTTGCCTGTCCCGCAGTTGGACCCATTCTTTCTGTGCGCATGGTTAACGCTGCCCCGGCACTCGCATCTGCCGTCTCTGTCTGGCCCACACTAGCAGGAACTAAAACTTCTTCACTAGTCAGAGTAACAACTAGGACTAGCTTTTCCTGTCTCTGCTTTATTGTGCTCGCCACAGTTTTAAACTTCGGGATTGCTCTCTGCTCTAATTTCGCTTTCTCTGTCCCCAGATCTTTTCCTGTCACACGCATTCTCACGTTGGGCACCAAAGGGGGGACTGATGGTGGTGGTGGTGGGGGAAGTGGGTTTTCAGTTCCCCTCAGCTCCAGGCAGTCTTTTCTCCAATGTCCCTTCTTCTTACAGTTAGAACATCTGTCGTCTGCTATGTCCTGTCGACGGTTAGACCTGTTATACCTGTGGTTACATCTATGAGGCTCTCTATAGCCACCTTCTTGTTCCATCACCCTTGTTTTCCTTTTCTGCTCCCTATTTTGATATACCGTCCAGGCTATATCTAACAGCTCACCAATATCCTTTTTATCACCACCTGCTTTTTGCAGTTTTCTTCTTATATCATCTGTGGACTGCCCTACAAATAAGTATACCAGATTTTTCTTTCCCATATCTGATTCAATGTCTATGTCGGTATATTTCCTGATGACATCCTTTAATCTGTTCAGAAAATCTGTGGGTGATTCATTTATGTCTTGTCTAACCTCATACATTTTGGACCAGTTCACCGCTTTTGGAACTCCATGCCGAAATCCATAAATTACCCAGTCTTGATAACGTTTCAAAGCTTCTAAATTTGCTGACACGTTCGGATCCCATCCAGGATCTGTGAGGGGGAAGATGTCTTTGATATCCTCGCCTGGAAACTGCCCAGAGGTTTTTTGTATTTCTATTGCCTTTAGAGCAGCTCTTTTCACCATCTCCTTCTCTGTTTGGTCTAATAGGGTATCCATCATAACCTCTAGATCACACCAATCAGGATTCTGAGTTTTGATTGCTCTTTGGACATAATTTGTCATCTTTTCTGGATTATCTCTATATGCCCCCACATAATCTTTCCATTGCTGTAACTCAACCGGTGAGAAAGGAACCTTTATTAATACCATGCCTTGATTGGTCACGGCTTGTCTTAAGGGGGCTTCTGACGGTGGCTTATCTTTTGCCCTTGTTCTACTTGCAGCCGGGTCGGGGACTGCTAACGCTTCGCGGGCCCTCTTTCCCTTTGGTCTTACTACAGGCGGGTCTGTTTCTCCTTCCCCCGGGCTATCACTTAATTCACCCTCTGCTTCCGTGTCCTTATCAAACGGTGGTAAACCTCGCTTCTCCCTTCTCTCAGCAGCTGAAACCGGCTTGCCCTGTCTATGCGTCTCTGTTCCCTCTTCATGAGGGGCAGAAGTTGGAAACTCTCTCGGTTCCTCTTTACTCCCTCCCTCCGGAAAGGTGGAATGGCCCCCCTCGGCAGGGGGAAGCGTGGGAAAGGGGGCGGCTCCAGCTCCACCCCCCAAGTCAGTCAGGACAGAGGCCCCCGCCTGTTGGCACCGCCCCTGCCCCTCCTGGAATTCCAGGGGTTGTTCCTGCTCCTGGGGCCCCTCCGCCCGCCGCCGCTGCAGCCGGGGCTGGCCCCAGGCCTGTTACTCCCGCAGTGCCTGCTCCTGTACTCGTTGCCATGGCAGCAAGTCCCGTACTA
>NW_020888220.1:0-3086 GCF_003945725.1 Corapipo altera
CTCAGAACGTGGGGTGACTGCTCCAAACGCCCTCCCTGCCATGGTGGAGCCTGGGGTGGCTGACTGGGGAGCTTTTCAGGCACAGCCCTCTTCACCCAATGGACATTCTCTCTACAGGCCAGAAACATTGAGCTCTTCCTGCCGGGCATGATGAAGATCCTGCAAGTTGGCAGCGAAGATGCCCAGATGAAGATCTTGCTGGCCTTGCGAAATGTGCTGCATCAGCTGAAGAAGACCAAGGCCAGCTTCATCGCTGTGCAGCTTGTGGGGAGGCTCCTGCCCCTCTTTGACTCGGTAAGGCTGAGGTGGAGGCTGAACCCCTCAGATGGGCGCTGGGCAATGACAGCTGCCCTGCAGCCCAGCCCTGCGAGCAGCACTTGGAGCCAGCTACACTCCCCTGGGCTCTCCTGGGATGGCTTCTGGGCCGTGCAACCCAGTCCTGCTTCTTCTGGGATGTGAGGCCGGAGTCGCTGCCCTCCCCACAGCCATGATGACGGCCCTCTTCACTGTGGGCAGGGAGCTGCTGTTTGCAAAACTCCCTTTTCCTGCTTCCTGCCAGGAGTGCAGCGAGCTGCGAGAGCTCTCCATCTGCATGCTCACAGAGCTGCTGCAGTTCGTGGTCGGCAGGGATGAGAAGAGGATGAGGAAGGAGCTGTGGTGGGCACTGGTGCCTCTCCTCTTTCGTATGAGCGACCAGGTCCCCAGCGTAGCCAAGGTACAGGTTTGGAGGCTGAGCCCTGACACACAGAGGGCTGGGCTGACACCCCCAGGGCTCCTGGGCATCGGGGCAGGGGCTGCTGGCAGCGGGCAGCGCTCCCCCAGCACAGCCCGGGGGAAGGTCCGTGCGGAGCCAGCGCCAGCAGGGGCAGAGAAGCTGGCACGGCCCTGTGCAACACCTTCTCTGCCTGCTCCTGCAGGGCTCGGCAGCAGCCCGTGACCACCACGGCCTGAACAGGGGCATCCTCACAGGCTGTGTTGGAGGCCAGGCCTTTGAGCCTCCATGCCTGTCCCCCAGGGCTGTCCCCAAAAGCCTCCCAGACATTTGGGCTAGGGCATGTCCCAGCTTCCTAAAGGCAGGAACCCCCCAGGAACAAAGCCAAGAGGTCTCCTTGCCCAGGCCCCCAGGCCATCCCTGAGCTCATGCTGTCCTGCAGGCCTCCAGGGAAGCCCTTCTTGCTGCTGCCGAGCTGCTGAAGTGGAGGACGCTCAAGCACCTGCTGCAGAGAGAGCGGCTGTGGGAGCTTGGAGCGTGCTTGGTAAGGACAAGCTGTGGAGCCCGGGCTGGGGGAGGGCTGCCCCCATCCCATCCCAGGGCTGGGGGCTCTGCAGCTGGGCAGAGCCTGGAGCTGCATCCCTGTTGCTGCCCTCGAGAACAGAGCCCCAGGGGCTCTTCTGCAGGCCCCTGTCCCCTCTCTGTAGACAGCAGGAGGGGAGGCCTCTCCATCCCAGGGGGTGCTGGCAGGAGGCACTGCTCCAACCAACTGCCCCAGTGACAGCCCTGGAGAGACATGCCTTGTTCTCTCTGCAGCTTCAGAAGAGTGGGAGCAGGGTTGAAGCCTTCATCCATCAGAGCCTGCCCTACCTGCAGGACCCTCAGGCCAACGTGCGCCTGGCGGCCGTCAGGTTCATTGGTGAGTGCCAGCCCCTGCGGTGCCTCTGGGGCAGCCTGGCCCCTGTGCTGCTGCTGCTGCCACCCCAGCAATGCCCGGCCAGCCCGGGCAGGGCCTTACCTCCGTCTGCCAACCCTGCCCACGCAGCGGGGCTTGGTGGCCGCCTTGCCCAGTCCCACTGCCCTGAGCTTCTGGGGGCTCCTGGGCTCAGCCGTGCTGAGGGGGAGGTGGGTAGGACTGGGGGCCCTGCTGTTGGGAGCAGGCTGGGGAGCAGGGGCTAATGGAGCTCTGTGCCCAGGACTCATCACACGGCGCCTGAGGGAGCAGACCACAGACAGTCAGGCTGACATCCTGAGCGGTGAGTGGGGAGCGCGGTCTGTCGGGAATCCAGAGGCTCTCTGCAGACGGGGGGTTTGATCTGGGCTTTGTTTCTTTCCGTCACAGCGCTTCAGCCCTTGGAGAAAGATTGGGACATCTCTGTCAGTTCCCTGGCAGTTCAGACAACCTGCATTCTGAGGAGTCCCTGCGTGCAGCAAAGACCAAGAGGCCTCCTGGGAGCACTGCGCTGCTGCTGGCCGTGAGCCCGGCAGAGGTGCAGCTTGCCTTGGCTAAAGGACTGGCGCTGAATAAAGCTGGAACAACGTGCCCAAAGCCCTGGTGTCCTTCAGCTGCGCCGTGCTGAGTGTGCCGAGCCGACCGTGGCCTTCCTGGGCTGTCCCGCAGGCAGCGGGAGGCTCCCCCCTCAGCACCCCTGGCCCCAGGCTTGTGGGACAAGCTGAGCCCTGGCTGGGGCTTTCCCTGGGAGAAGCCTCCTTGGCTAAAGGACAAGCTGCTGCCCGAGCGTTCTCGCCCCATTTCAGGGTCACTGCCAATGTCACCCTGCCCTCTGCCGCTGTGAAGCTATTCCCCCTTGTCCTGTCACTCCAGGCCCTCGTATAAAATCCGTCTCCAGCTCCCTTGGAGCCTCTTTTAGGCACTGGAAGGGGCTGGAAGGTCACCTCAAAACCTTCTCTTCTCCAGCCTGGGCAGCCAAAGTTATCCCTGTGTCCCCACACAGTGCCCCACTCTGGGACCCCTGTGTCCTCCCAGGCCCAGCACCCCAGGAGGTGGCCCAGCAGCAAGCCCTTGAATTGTAGCTGCAGAGTCCCACGTTTCCTCGGCGGACTCCAAATTCCATCTCCGGTACCCCAGAATGCCCCATTGAGCCCTGCATTGCAACTGGGCGTCCTCAAAGGGTCTCCGGTGGCCCCCCCAGGCACAGAAGGCTGGAATCATGAAGGAATGTTCATCCCTGAGTGGGCTGCAGAGGATCCCAGAGCTTCCTGGGAAGTGCTGGGGCTCCAGAGCTTGAATCTGGAAATGAGTGAAGAGCTCTGTATTACACTTGTGGCACGGAAAGCCCTGGCAGGGTGGTTTCTGCTGGGGGGCTTGGGGTGCACTGAAGACCTCAGGAGCCTTTGTGTGTGACCATGAGGA
>NW_020888221.1:0-677 GCF_003945725.1 Corapipo altera
CCCCGTGTACCCAGTGCCCATCACTTCCCCTCTACCCCTACACACACCCCATGCCCCCAATACCCATCACATCCCCAACGCCTTCCACGTCCCCAAAACCCACCATATCCCCAACACCCTCCACGTCCCCACCACCCACCCTACCCCCATCACCCCCCACACCCCCACGTCCCACCCCTCACCCCCTCTGCCCTTTCCCCCCCCCGTTGCCCTGTGCCCGCACAGGCGACGCTGAGGGTGTGGGTGATCCTCTTCTCGTGGCGCAGCCCCGGGTGTGCCACCACGCAGGTGAGGCTCTTGCCGTTCATGCTGCGCCCGGGCACGAGGAAGAACTCGCTGGTGACGGAGGCGGAGCGGGCGTGGGCCGAGCGGCGCGTGGCGTTGGTGCCGCGCACCTCGGTCTCCCAGCGCACCGAGGGCACCGGGCTGCCCTCGGCCGTGCACGAGGCCGCCAGCGTGCGGCCCTGGCCCTCCTCCAGCGGCGGGCCCGGGTTCAGGATGGGCAGGGGAGGCACTGCCAAGGGAGGGGGAGAGGGGGGGGGGCCTGCGGCCAGTGCCCCCCCGCCCATCGCCTGACACGCTGTGCCCGTGGTCCACTGCCCTCCCAAAGTCTGCCATCCTAGAACCGTTGCCCCTTGTCCATCACCCCGTGCCCACCACCCTGTGCCCACCACCCC
>NW_020888221.1:777-1294 GCF_003945725.1 Corapipo altera
GCCCCTTCCCCACCACCCCGTGCCCATTGTTCACCTCCCTGTACCCACCACCCCATGGTTTCTGCCTCTTCCCCACCACCCCAGTGCCCATTGCCCATCTCCCTGTACCCACCACCCTGTGCCCACTGCCCACCTCCCCTTCCCCACCACCCCCTGTGCCCATTGCTCATCTACCTGTACCCACCACCCCATGGCTTCTGCCCCTTCCCCACCACCCCGTGCCCACTGCCCACCTCCCCTTCCCCACCACCCCGTGCACACTGCCCACCTCCCTGTACCCACCACCCTGTGCCTTTTGCCCCTTCCCCACCACCCCGTGCCCACTGCCCATCTCCCTGTACCCACAACTCCCTCCCCACCATCCCATGCCCATTGCCCACCTCCCTGTACCCACCACCCCATGGTTTCTACCCCTTCCCCACCACCCCGTACCCACTGCCCACCTCCCCGTACCCACCACCCTGTGCCTTTTGCCCCTTCCCCACCACCCCCCGTGCCCATTGCCCACCTCCCTGTA
>NW_020888221.1:1394-3086 GCF_003945725.1 Corapipo altera
CCCCGTGCCCATTGCCCACCTCCCTGTACCCACCACCCCATGGTTTCTACCTCTTTCCCACCACCCGGTGCCCATTGCCCATCTCCCTGTCCCTGCTGCCTCACACCCCCCACCCTACACCCACCACCCCATGCCCACTGCCCCCCCCCCCCTACCCACCCCCCCCTCCCCGTTGCCCCCCGCGCCCTCACCCAGCACCCTGAGGGTGAGGCGCCCCTCGAAGCTGCCCATGGGGAAGGTGATGAGGTGGCACTCGTAGTCGCCCTCGTCGCCCTGCACGGCGTTCCGCAGCACGATGGCCCCGTCCTCGAGGGCACCGTGCCCGTGGCGCAGCACCCGCCCGGCGAAGGGCTCCTGCACGTGCTCGCCGTGCTGCGGGTTCAGCACGGCCACCTCGGCGGGCACCGCGCCCCCCGTGCCACGCTTCAGCCACGTCACCTGCACCACCTGCTCCTGCTCCTGCGCCCGGTACCGGCACGGCAGCACCACGTCCTGCCCCAGCACCGCCGTCACGCTGCGGGGCACCTCCACCCGCCCAGCCCTGGCACCTGCGGGGACAGGAGGGGGACAGGGTGGGTACAGGGGGAACACAGGGATGTGGCACCTCCACCCGCCCAGCCCTGGCACCTGAGGGGACAGGAGGGGACACACGGTGGGTACAGGGATGTGACACCTCCACACGCCCACCCCTGGCACCTGTGGGGAGAGGAGGGGACAGGGTGGGTACAGGGGGGGACACAGGGTGGGTACAGTATGGGTACAAGGTGGGTACAGGGATGTGGCACCTCCACGTGCCCACCCCTGGCACCTGTGGGGACAGGAGGGGACAGGATGGGTACAGGGGGAACACAGGGATGTGGCACCTCCACGCGCCCAGCCCTGGCACCTGCGGGGACAGGAGGGGGGAGATGAGGTGGGTACAGGGATGTGGCACCTCCACACGGTCACCCCTGGCACCTGCAGGGACAGGAGGGGACATAAGGGTGGGTACAGGGATGTGACACCTCCACGTGCCCAGCCCTGGCACCTGCAGGGACAGGAGGGGACATGAAGTGGGTACAGGAGGGATATAGGGGCTGTACAGGGATGTGGCACCTCCACACGGCCACCCCGGGCACCTGTGGGTACAGTATGGGTACAAGGTGGGCACAGGGATGTGGCACCTCCACACGGTCACCCGTGCCACCTGCAGGGACATGAGGGGACACAGTGGGCACAGGGGCTTTACAGTGGAGATACGGGGGCACACACCTGGGCACACCTGTACTGACACACACACCTGGGTAGGTGCTCATTCACACCTGGGCACACCTGGGCACACCTGGCAGGTGCTCACACACACCTGGGCACACCTGTACTGGCACTCACACACACCTGGGCAGGTGCTCACTCACACCTGGGCACACCTGTGCTGGCAATCATACATACCTGGGCACACCTGTGCCTGTACTCACTCACATGTGGGAGGGTGTTCACTCACATCTGGGCACACCTGGGCACACCTGGGCAGGTGCTCACACACACCTGGGCACACCTGTACTGACACACACACCTGGGCAGGTGCTCATTCACACCTGGGCACACCTGTGCCTGTACTTACACACACGTGGGCGGGTGCTCACTCACATCTGGGCACACCTGTGCTGGCAATCATACATACCTGGGCACACCTGTGCCTGTACTCACACACAC
>NW_020888222.1:0-843 GCF_003945725.1 Corapipo altera
TGAGGCCAAATAAATGCAGAGAGAGAGCATGGAATCATCCTGGGATCCTGGAGTGGTTTGGGTTGGAAAGGATCTCAGGGATCATCTCCTTCCACCCCCTGCCACAGGCAGGGACACCTTCTAATAGACATCCAGCCTGGCCTTGGCCACTTGCAGGGATGGGGCAGCCACAGCTTCTCTGTGCCAGGCCACCTCCCCACCCTCCCAGGGAAGAATGTCTCCCTTATGTGCAATCTTTCCCTTTCTTCTCTGCAGGAAGTGGGCTGTGACAGGGGAATTGGCTCCCCTGAGGCCGAGGATCAGAGCGGGCTCTGCACAGGGGACGACTTCCACTTCCGAACGGGGAAGGTCACCTTCGTCCCCACCCCCGGCACGGGGACGGAGTAACATCTGCCTGCAGCTGGCTGGAGTTCCCGTTGGCTCTGGGCTTTCTGCCCACGGGCCGGGGATCACGGCCAGAGTCCTTCAAATCCGGGGAACAGTGGCCTCCCCAGCATCTCTGCAGCCCGTCCAGGGCAGGCTGCTGCCCATCGGCCCCTGATCACAGTGGATGTAGAAGTGATGGTGTTTAGGGAATGCTGATTGTACTTCCCTGACTTTGGCAACGCGGTCATTAAAAAGAGAAAAATAACAAGTCTACGGAGATGCCCTGCACTTGGGAGCTTGTGGCGCTCTGGGTTAAATCTTGGCTCTCTGATGTTAAAACTGTGGGCGAGGGGCGGTGGCTGAGCAGGGCCAGCGGCGGGGCCGGACGGGGCCGGCCCGGGGGTCCCTTCCCCGCGGGGTCGCAGCGGTCCCCTGAGGCCGGGGAAGGGCGGGTGGCAGCGGCGTTCTTGGGGGGGG
>NW_020888222.1:943-3085 GCF_003945725.1 Corapipo altera
GCCGGGTGAGGGCGGGGAAGCCGCGGCGGGGCCCGGGGGCTGCAGCTCTCTGGCTTCCCGACTGGCTTTGCAGACATTTGCCACCTTCAGAGGAGGCACAAATCCCCGCGGAGCTGAGCGAGGGGTGCGGGGAGCGCAGGGAGCTGTGACCAGGGGAGGGTGTGCGCAGTGCCCCAAAACCCGCACCCCAAACCAGCCCGAAACAGCCCCAGAGCCCAGAGCGAAGCGCCGCGGGCTGGCGCCGGCCCCGCCCCCCGGCCCGCCCGGCCCCGCCCCCAAGGACGCCGCTGTCCCCGCTCCCCGCCTCGCTCCCCTTGTCCCGGGAGAGCTCCCGGCCGGGCCGTGCCCGCGGAGCTCCCACCCGCCCTTCCCTGGCCCCAGCAGCGCCCGCCGGGGCTGCGGCGGCGGCGGGAGCCGCGCTGAGTGAACGGGGGGCGAGGCCGCGCCGAGGGGCGGGGCCGGCGGAGCGGGCGGGGCGGGGCCGCAGGGACAGGCGGGCTGCGATTGGGCGGAGGCGCTCGAGTGCTGATTGGGCAGCGCTGCCGGCCCGCGGTATAGAAGGGCCGGCGGGGCAGGTGCGGGCGGTTGTGTGTGAGGGCTGAGAGTGCGGCCCCGCTGCTGCCCGGGCTGCGGAGGGGAGAGCGCCTTGGCCGCTGGGTTTACGGACCGGGGGAGCCGGGGTGCGTTTAGGGGCGCGTTGTGCTGGGCGGCGGGGGCCGGGTAAGCGCGTTACCTGCCGGGTGAGCATGGAGGGAGCCGTGGCAGGGCTGCGGGGCTGGTGCTCTCTGGGTGTTTCAGGTTTTGCTTTGGAATTCCAAAGCCTTTCCCCGTGCAGGGTTATGAAGCAAAGACTGCTTGAACTTGTTTTTTTTGGTGCTGCGTTAATGCTTTTTGCTCGCTGTGTGTCATTTTGCAGCCTTGCTCGTGGTTTCCCCTGGTGCGGAGGCGAGTTGTGCTTCCTGCTGGGAGAGAGAACGGCCTTGGGAAGCTGCTCCATGACCCACAGCTGTGCCGAGCCCGGGAGTCTGTCCAGGCAAGAGCAGGGCTTGTACTGCTAGGGAGGAGCTGGGTTTGCTGTTGGCAGAGAGAATATGCCCGTGCCTTTAAATGCAAGGACAGGCAGAAGCTGGGAGGGACCCTGAGCAGCTTTGGTGGCACGACAGCAGTTTGAAAAGACCGTGGGTGTTGGAGAAGTGTCCAGGAAAACTGGTCCTGTTTTGCAGGGAGGCAGTTTGCAAGGACAGGGGGGTTGCTGTGCTCTCTAGCAGAAATACTTCCCTGGGGATGTCCAGGGTGAGGAAATGTTGGCCACGTGTGGGCTGGAGCAAAGGTGTGTGGGTGCCTGTGTGTGACACCCGTGGGTGTGCAGGAAGGGGGTTCTGGTGCCATTGGAGCTGCCAGGGAGCCAAAAAGGGCACAGTTGTCTGAAAAAGGTGAAAGCTCTGTTGGCCTCTGTTGACACCTGCACCAAAGGAGAGGCAAATTTTCCCCCTCTGGTTGCAGGCTTCACAAAGCTCCCAGGAAAGGAAATTTTAAATTCCAACTCACCTTTAGGCTAAAGGTTTCCTTGCTCTCTCAGCAGGATGTCGAGTGCCACCGTGTCCCTGAGGTCACCCTTTCTGCTGTTGGGAGAGCACGAGGTGGATGGAGAGGATCCCCAGGCATCTGCAGGCCCAAGGGACTCGTACAACTGCGATTTTCCTACAGCCCTTGTAAGATAGACTTTGAGGGTACCATGGGTAATGTGCCAGCTCTCCTGGTGGAGTTTTTGTCTTCTGCTGTAACTGAACATAAAGAGAAAAACTAAAGTCAGGTCTGTTCTGGAGTGTTACACTTGTGCAGAGCTCCTTCCCTCTGTTTATTTTCTGTTCTGGAAAGCACAGTCTGGGATTCCTGGGCACTTCCTATTAAATGATTCTCTGAAAATAATTTTGTACTGAAAGGGGAAAGGAGCTGTCTGTTTGAGGTCAGATATCCCTAATCAGAGCTCTATGTTTTTCACTCAGGAAGCTCTTAAAATATCTGAGAGTGTGTGGGAATGCATGGCTTCTAAAACTCACCAGCTGAGTCTTAGAGGCTTCTTTGAAGAGCTGTTTTCAGGCAGCAGAATTGGCCCCCAGCAGGGACTCTGTGCCTGCTCTC
>NW_020888223.1:0-2567 GCF_003945725.1 Corapipo altera
GAGAGAGGGGTGTGAGAGAGGGAGTGTGAGAGAGGGGTGCCAGAGTGTGATAGAGGGGTGTGAGAGTGTGAGAGAGTGTGAGAGTGAGAGAGAGCGGAGTGAGGGAGTGTGAGAGAGGGGTGTGAGACAGTGTGAGAGCGGAGTGAGAGCAGAGTGAGAGAGGGGTGTGATAGAGGGGTGACAGCGTGTGATAGAGGGGTGTGATAGAGGGGTGACAGCGTGTGACACAGCAGTGTGATAGAGTGTGACAGGAGTGTGACAATGGAGTGACAGCGTGTGATAGAGGGGTGTGACAGCGGTGTGAGAGAGTGTGACACAGTGGTGTGAGAGCGTGTGAAAGCGGTGTGAGAGAGGGGTGACAGCGTGTGACACAGCGGAGTGATAGAGTGTGACAGGAGTGTGACAACAGAGTGAGAGCATGTGATAGAGGGGTGTGACAGAGGGGTGATAGAGGGGTGTGACAGCGGTGTGAGAGCAGTGTGAGAGAGTGTGACACGGTGTAAGAACGTGTGATAGAGTGGAGTGAGAGCGGTGTGAGAGAGGGGTGACAGCGTGTGATAAAGGGGTGTGAGAGAGTGTGACAGGAGTGTGACAACAGAGTGAGAGCGTGTGATAGAGGGGTGTGACAGGGGTGTGACAGAGGGGTGATAGAGGGGTGTGACAGCGGTGTGAGAGCAGTGTGAGAGTGTGTGACAGCAGTGTGACAGCGGTGTGAGAGTGTGACACACAGTCCCTGTATAGATCACCCTCCATATCTCACACCCCCTGTGTATATCACATCTCCTACATATCACACCCCTATATATCACAGCCCCTTACATACATCCCTCATATATCACACTCCTAGAGATAATGTCCCCTATATATCAGATCCCCTGAACACTTACCCTATAGAGCCCACCTCTATATAGCACAGTCCCTGTATAGATCACCCCCTATCTCACACTCCTATATATCACACCCCTATATATCACATCTCCTTATATATCACACCCCTTATATACAACCTCTGCATATCTCATCCCTATATATCAGATATCCCTGGCTAGACTTATCCTATAGAGCCCACCTCTATATATCACACTCCCTGTGTAGATCACCCCCTATATCTCACACTCCCATATACCACATCCCCTATATATCACACCCCTTATACATCACATATCCTATGTATCAAACTCCCTACATATCACACCCCTTATATACAACCTCTCTATATCACACCCCCATATATCAGATCTCCTGGATAGACCTACCCTAGAGAGCCCACCTCTATAGACCACACTCCCTGTAGAAATCACCTCCTAGATATCACATCCCTATAGAACACATCCCTTATATATCACACACCTATCTATCACATCCCCTACACCACACCCCTCTGGATCAGCCCCCCTGGACAGACCCACCCTATAGAGTCCATCCTCTACAGATCACACCCTCTGTGCAGCCCACCCCCTACAGGTCCCCAGACAACCCCCCCAGGGCCCCAAGGACCCCAAACAGCCCCGCAGGGCCCCGAGCCCTGCACAGACCCTACAGGGGTATAGGGACCCCTCAATGGACACAGAGAAGCCTACATGGATACAGGGAACATACATGGATATAGGGAACCCTATATGGATACACAGAACCCTACATGGATATAGGGAATCCTACAGGGACACCTACATGGATACAGGGAACCTACATGGATATAGAGAACCATATATGGATACATAGAACCCTACATGGATATAGAGAATCCTACATGGATACATGGAACCCTACATGGATATAGGGAATCCCAGAGGGACCCCCACATGGATACAGGGAAGCCTCCATGGATATAGGGACCCCTAAACACACATACACATATATCCATGGATCCCCTCTATGGATCCAGGGAAGCCTACATGAATCCAGGGACCCTCCATGGAACCCTCCACAGACCTGCCCCTGTCCCCGTCCCAGGACAGCCTGTCCCAGGCTGGCACGGCACACATGGCACAGCACAGAGAGTGGAGGAGTGAGAGCGGTGGGATAGAGGGGTGTGATAGAGGGGTGTGACAGCGTGTAACAGCGTGTGACAGAGTGTGACACAGCAGTGTGATAGAGTGTGAGAGAGGGGTGTGAGAGAGGGGTGACACAGCAGCGTGACAGCAGAGTGATAGAGTGTGACAGGAGTGTGACAACGGAGTGAGAATGTGTGACAGAGGGGTGATAGAGCGGTGTGAGAGCGGACTGAGAGTGGAGTGATAGAACGGTGTGATAGAGGTGTGACAGCGTGTGACACAGCAAAGTGAGAGTGTGATAGAGGGGTGTGAGAGCGGTGTGACACAGCGGTGTGATAGTGTGTGACAGGGGGGTGACAGTGTGTGATAGAGCGGTGTGACAGCATTGTGAGAGTGGTGTGAGAGCGTGTGACATAGCGGTGTGAGAGCAGAGTGAAAGCGGAGTGAGAGAGGGGTGTGATAGAGGTGTGACAGCGTGTGACACAGCGGAGTGAGAGTGTGATAGAGGGATGTGAGAGCGTGTGACACAGCGGTGTGAGAGTGGTGTGAGAGCGGAGTGATAGAGGGGTGTGA
>NW_020888223.1:2667-3085 GCF_003945725.1 Corapipo altera
GAGAGAGGGGTGTGAGAGAGGGAGTGTGAGAGAGGGGTGCCAGAGTGTGATAGAGGGGTGTGAGAGTGTGAGAGAGTGTGAGAGTGAGAGAGAGCGGAGTGAGGGAGTGTGAGAGAGGGGTGTGAGACAGTGTGAGAGCGGAGTGAGAGCAGAGTGAGAGAGGGGTGTGATAGAGGGGTGACAGCGTGTGATAGAGGGGTGTGATAGAGGGGTGACAGCGTGTGACACAGCAGTGTGATAGAGTGTGACAGGAGTGTGACAATGGAGTGACAGCGTGTGATAGAGGGGTGTGACAGCGGTGTGAGAGAGTGTGACACAGTGGTGTGAGAGCGTGTGAAAGCGGTGTGAGAGAGGGGTGACAGCGTGTGACACAGCGGAGTGATAGAGTGTGACAGGAGTGTGACAACAGAGTGAGAGC
>NW_020888224.1:0-1357 GCF_003945725.1 Corapipo altera
TCTCTGGTTCTGTGGGATCCAACCCTGTGACAGGGATTTTCCTCAGGATTTGGTTTTGTGGGATCCAGCCCTGTGACAGGGATTCTCCCCAGGCTCTGGTTTTATGGGATCCAGCCCTTTGACAGGGATTTTCCTGAGTCTCCGGTTTTATGGGATCCAGCCCTATGGCAGGGATTTTCCCCAGGCTCTGGTTTTATGGGATCCAACCCTGTGACAGGGATTTCCCTGAGGCTCTGGTTTTATGGGATCCAGTCCCATGACAGGGATTTTCCTGAGTCTCTGGTTTTGTGGGATCCAGCCCCGTGACAGGGATTCTCCCCAGGCTCTGGTTCTGTGGGATGCAGCCCCATGACAGGGATTTTCCTCAGGATCTGGTTTTATGGGATCCAGCCCTGTGGCAGGGATTTTCCTCAGGCTCTGGTTCTGTGGGATCCAGCCCTGTGACAGGGATTCCCCCCAGGCTCTGGTTCTGTGGGATGCAACCCTGTGACAGGGATTTTCCTCAGGCTCTGGTTCAGTGGGATCCAGCCCTGTGACAGGGATTCTCCCCAGGCTCTGGTTTTGTGGGATCCAGCCCTGTGACAGGGATTCTCCCCAGGCTCTGGTTCAGTGGGATCCAGCCCTTTTGGCTGGGATTTTCCTGGGACTGTGATTTTGTGGGATGCAGCCCCATGCCGGGTGGGCAGCAGTTCCGGGGCCTCTCCCCACTCCTGGCACGTTTCCCGGCGTGATTCCCAACATGTTTCCCTCTGTGATTCCCGGCATTCCCAGGTGAAGGTGCTGACAGTGGAGAAGAAGGTGAACGAGATCCTGAACCGGCTGGAGAAGACGAAGGTGGAGCGGTTCCCGGACCTGGCGGCCGAGCGGGAAGCGCGGGATCGGGAGGAGCGGAACGAGAAGAAGGCCCAGATCCAGGAGATGAAGAGGAGGGAGAAGGAGGAGCTGAAGAAGAAGAAGGAGCTGGAGGAGCTGAGGTGAGGGATGGATCCCGTTCCCGAGGGTCACCGGGCCCTGCTGCTCCCTGTTCTCCACGCCCCGGTGATTCCCTTTGTCCCGGGAACAATCCGGGCCGTTCCAGCCCCTGCCCAAGGGTTGGGCAATTCCAGAGCCTCTGAAAACCTGAGGAAATTGGGGAATTATTGCCTTGGTCCACTTCCAGCTCCCTGGGAGCTGCGGGAATCACCGAGCCTTCCCTGGAGCTCAGCACCTGCCTCTGCCTCCATTAATATCCCTCTCCCTTAATTAATATCCCTCTTCCTTAATATCCCTCTTCCTTAATAAATATCCCTCTTCCTTAAGAAATATCCCTCTCCCTTAATTAATATCCCTCTCCCTTAATTAATATCCCTCTTCCTTA
>NW_020888224.1:1457-3085 GCF_003945725.1 Corapipo altera
CATCCCTCTTCCTTAAATCCCTCCCCATTAACATCCCTCTTCCTTAAAATCCCTCCCCATTAATATCCCTCTTCCTTAATATCCCTCTTTCTTAAATCCCTCTTCCTTAAAATCCCTCTTCCTTAAAATCCCTCTTCCTTAACATTCCTCTTCCTTAAATCCCTCATCCTTGACATCTCTCTCCCTTAATATCCCTCTTCCTTAATATCCCTCTTCCTTAATATCCCTCTTCCTTAATATCTCTCTTCCTTAAAATCCCTCTTCCTTAACATCCCTCTTCCTTAAATCCCTCCCCATTAACATCCCTCTTCCTTAATATCCCTCTCCATTAATATCCCTCTTCCTTAAATCCCTCTTCCTTAATATCCCTCTCCATTAATATCCCTCTTCCTTAAAATCCCTCTTCCTTAAAATCCCTCTTCCTTAAAATCCCTCTTCCTTAAAATCCCTCTTCCTTTATATCCCTCTTCCTTAAAATCCCTCTTCCTTAAAATCCCTCTTCCTTGATATCCCTGTTCCTTAAAATCCCTCTCCATTAATATCCCTTTTCCTAAATATCCCTCTCCATTAACATCCCTCTTCCTTGCTATCCCTATTAATTAACACCCCTTCCTCTCCCCTCCCTGCTGCTCATTAACAGTTAATTACAGCCCTCCATCCCCCCCCCCCCCCCCCCTGGGAGCAGGGAATGAGGGAGGAGGGGTTGGAATGTCGCCCTGACCTCCATTCCCGGGGATTTCTCGCTCCAAAAACTCCCCTTGGAAGCTTTCCCCGAGCTCCTGTTTGTCCCTGGAGGGCGTCAAAAGAGGGATTTCAAAGAAAATTGGGGGTTTCCTGAGCGATCCAAGCCCCTGGAGAGGTCAGGGAAGGGGGATTGGAGGGGCTGCAGCTCCCGGAATCCGGGATTTCCCACCTCCGGGCAGGTGGATCCTGGAGGAAAAAAAAAACCTTGGAAAAGGCAATCAGGCATCCCTGAACCTCCCTGCCCCGGGTTTAATTAGTGAGGAGGACGAGATGAGCGACTAATTATCCCCCCCTGGCCGAGCTCCAGGAGGAACACAGTGTGCATTTCCGGGATTCTGGAATTTTTGACCCTGAAATGGTCCCTTTTGGGGGCTTTTGGAGGGATGGGATTTGGGATGACGATGGGATTTTTCCTTGGCAGGAGCTACTCCTCCCTGATGAAGGCAGAGAACATGTCCTCCAACCAGGTGAGTGGGAGCTGCTGATCCCACGGAATCCCCGGGAACAGGGATGGAATTCCAGCCTCCTGCCCGTGATCCCGCTGGGAATGACTTTGGAACTGGGAGGACACTGGGAGGACACTGGGGATCAGTGAGGCTGAGGAAATAGGGATAAAGTGCTCCCAGGTCTTTTCATCCCAAGGGAAAGAACAGGTTCAGGGTGAGGATGAACGGGATGCTCCGTCCCTGGAAGTGTTGGATGGGGCTTGGAGCAACCTGGGATAGTGGGAGGTGTCCCTGGACATGGAATGGGATGGGATTCAAGGACTCTTCCCACCCAAACCATCCTGGGATTCCAGGATAAAGGACACTCAGGATCCATTCAGAGGGGTTTTTATGGAATGTGGGGATGGAAAAGGCGGGAAAGGGGAAGGGAGACCCTGC
>NW_020888225.1:0-3082 GCF_003945725.1 Corapipo altera
TTTTTGCATGGTAACTGATCTTGTCAATGAGAATGTATGCTGGTTGCCATGGTAACTGATTGAAGCTTTGGGAAGTATGATAGTTGCCATGGTAACTGACCGATGCAATGAGAATATATGATGGTTTCCAGGGTAAGTGACTGTAGTAACAGGAATGTGTGATGGTTGCCATGGTAACTAACCGTAGCAATGGAGATGTCTGATGGTTGCCATGGTAACCGACCTAACAATGGCAATGTCTGATGGTTGCCATGGTAACTGACCATAGCAATTGGAATGTTGGTTTGTTGCTATGGTAACTGATCATAGCAATGGGGATGTATGAGGGTTGCCATGGTAACTGACCATAACAATGAGACTGCAGGATTGTTGCCATGGTAACTGACTGTAGCAATGGGAATGTATGATGGTTCCCATGGTAACCAGCCGTAATAATGGGAATTTCTGATGGTTACCATGGTAACTGACCATAGCATTTGGAATGTATAATGGTTGCCATGGTAACTGACCGTAGCAACACAAATGTATGATGGTTGCCATGGTAACTGACCATAGTAAAGAGAATGTATGATTGTTGCCATGGAAACCAACTGTACCTTTGGGAGGTATGATGGTTGTCATGGTAACTCAGCGTAGGAACGAGACTGTATAATGGTTGCCATGGTAACTGACTGTAGCGACAAGAATTTATGATGGTTGCCGTGGTAATTGACCATAGAAATTGGAATATATGATGCTTTCTATGGTAATTGACCGTAGAAGTGGGAGGTATGATGGTTACCATGGTAACTGACTGTAGCAATGGAAATGTATGCTGGTTGCCATGGTAACTGAGCGTAGCAACGCAACTGTGTGATGGTTACCCTGGTAACTGACCATAGCAGTGGGAGGTATGATGGTTGCCATGGTAACTGAATGCAGCAACAAGAATGTATGATGGTTGCCATAGAAACTGACTGCAGAAACAGGAATGTATGATGGTTGTCATGGTAACTGACCATAGCAATGGGAATGTATGATGGTTACCATGGTAACCGACTGTACCAGTGAGAGGTATGATGGTTGCCATGGTAACTGACCATAGAAAAGAGACTGTAGGATGGTCACCATGGTAACTGACTGTAGCAACGGCAATGTATGCTGGTTGCCATGGTAACTGAGCATAGCAACAGGAATGTATGACGGTTGCCATGGTAACTGACTGTAACAACACGACTGTATGATGGTTGCCGTGGTAACTGACTGTAGCAACACAATTGTATGATGGTTGCCATGGTAACTGACCATAGCAACAGGAATGTATACTGGTTGCCATGGTAACTGACTGTAGCAAAAGGACTGTATGAGGTTTCCATAGCAACTGACCATGGCAAGGGGGCCCAGTGGCATTGCCCACGTCTCCCACTTCTGCAAATTGGCTTCTCCTTCAGCAGCCTCAGTCACTCGTCATGGGGCCCCCACACAGCAGCTTCCCACCTCCGTGAGGTTCTGCAGCAGCCCAGGGTTCCTTTGACCCCACAAGGTCCTGCAGTGTCCTGATGGCCCCTTGATTCCGTGAGGCTCCACAGTGTCCCAGGGTCTCCCTGCTTCCATCAGTTTCCCCAGTGTCCCAGGTTTCCTTTGATTCCATGAGACCCAGATGTGAAGCCGTGGCCCCTTGATTCCACGAGGTTTTGCAGTGTCACCATGGCTCCTTTCTGCCGTCAGGTTCTGCACAGTCTCAGGGTTCCTCTGCTTTCATGAGTTTCTGCAGTGTCTCGATGGTCCCTTGATTCCAGGACGATCCCAAACGTCCCAGGCTTCCTTTGGTTCTAGGAAGCCCTGCAAGTCAAAATGGCCCCTTGATGCCATAAGTTTTCACAGTGTCCCCATTTTCCCTTAGTTCCATGAGGACCTGCATTGTCACAACGGTCCCTTGATTCCATGAGGTTCCAGTCTCCCAGGGCTTCTTCATCTCCACGAGACTCCGCAGGGTCACAACGGTCCCTTGATTCTATCAGATTCCACAGAGTCCCAGGATTCCTTTGCTTCCCTGGGCCCTGCAGAGTCAGAATGGACTCTTGATTCCATGAGGTTCCACGGTGTCAAAAATGGCCCCTTGATTCTCTGAGGTTCCACAACATCCCAAGACTCCTTTGAATCCACAAGGCCCAGGAGTGTCACAATGGCCCCTTGATTCCATGAGGTTCTTCAGTGTCACTATGGCCCTTTGTTTCTAAGAGGTTCCACAGTGTCCAAGGATTCCTTTGGTTCCATGAGGTCCTGCAGGGTCACAAGCACCCCTTGATCCCATGTGGTTTCCCAGTGTCCCAGGTTTCATTTTATTCCATGAAGCCCTGCAATGTCACAATGGCCACACAATTCCATCAGGTTCCCCAGTGTCCCAATGGCCCAGTGATTCCAGGAAGTTCCAAAATGTCTCAGGGGTTCTTTGCTTCCGGGAGGTCCCCCGTGTCACACTGGCCACCTGATTCCATGAAATTCTGCAGTCTCCCAGCTTTCCTTCAGATCCATCAGGCCCTCCAGTGTCACAATGGCCCTTTGATTCCATGAAGTTCCACACTCTCCCAGAATTCCTCTGCTTCCATGAGCATCACAGGGTCTCAATAGCCCTTTGATTCCATGAGGTTCCAAACTGTCCCAGGGTTCCTTTGGTTCCAGGAGACCCTGAAGTGTCACAACAGTTCATTGATTCCCTGAGTTTCTCTGGTGTCACAATGACCCCCTTGATTCCAACAAAGTCCCCATATCTAAATCTGTTCTTTGCAAACTGTCCTTGCTGTCCCCTCCTGGCAGTGGCTTCATGGCCCCTGTCAGAGCCAGCCCTGTCCCTGCACTGACCCAGCTCTGATGCCCCACAGATGCTGGATCAGGAAGGGAAGGCCCACGGTGGAGGGCAGTGCACTGGGACTCATCCTGGAAGGGACCTCAGGAGGTTTCTGGGCCAAACCAAAAAACAACCAGTGGAGAAAGGGACACAGGGATGGGCAGTTTGTGTGCTCTGCCACGTCAGGGGGAGATGTAGAACTACAGAGACACCCAGCCCATGTGGATTCTGTCCATATTTGCCCTTTGCACACAG
>NW_020888226.1:0-3082 GCF_003945725.1 Corapipo altera
CCTCCTCACCATCATGTGCTACGACCGCTACGTTGCCATCTGCAAACCCCTGCACTACGGGACCCTCCTGGGCAGCAGAGCTTGTGCCCACATGGCAGCAGCTGCCTGGGCCGCTGGCTTTCTCAGTGCTCTGCTGCACACAGCCAACACATTTTCCCTGCCCCTGTGCCAGGTCAATGCTCTGGACCAGTTCTTCTGTGAAATCCCTGCCATCCACAAACTCTCCTGCTCACACTCAGGCTACCTCAGGGAAATTGGGCTTCTCTGGTTTACTATCTCTTTAGGACTTGGTTGTTTCATTTTCATTGTTTTCTCATATGTGCAGATCTTCAGGGCTGTGCTGAGGATCCCCTCTCAGCAGGGACGGCACAAAGCCTTTTCCACGTGCCTCCCTCACCTGACTGTGGTCTCTATTGTTGTCAGCACTGCAGCATTTGCCCACCTGAAGCCCCCCTCCATCTCCTCCCCATCCCTGGATCTGATAGTGTCAGTCCTGTACTCAGTGGTGCCTCCAGCACTGAACCCCCTCATCTACAGCCTGAGGAACCAGGAGATCAAGGATGCCCTGAGGAAACTGATAACTGGGTGTTTTTCAGAACCAACAAAGTCTCCTTTTTCTGTTTGTTATGTACCTCATTAAAGGCCAATCCTGTTATGGACTTCATTAAAGGTCCAACATATCTGAGACAGTTTGAATGAAAATGGATGATCCAGTTTGTGGCTACAAAGCTGAATACTTTATTTGACATAACTTTAGCTATATATAGGGTTTTGGGAAAGCAGGGCAAGCATTCCATTGATGGCTAGGGTTAAAGGTCTAGGAAGATATTTTTCTTTAAACAGATAAACAGATATTTCTTTCCATTTCGGGTGTAGAAAAGCTGTACATTACCTTGAAAAAAGGGCCTTCTTGCTACAGAATTTTCACTTGTAGTATTAAAAGTAAAGCTGCACTTAATTCACAAACACAATGCAGGTGGGGATAAACAGACTGATAAAAAGGATTTACCTCTGGAGTCTAGAAGTCAAGGTAATTAAAAGATACTGTAAGAATATCAGAGTGTAAATGTAAACAGGCTTCCCTGTGTTTAAATCTCAAGGTTTCTGGCTAAGATAACTTCTTATGTCTGGTGTGTCATTAAGAATTGCTACTGCAACACATATATCCTCTATTTTTTGCTCCTGTAGAGGGTTTATTTTTGTGAGAATTTGTTCACATCAAAAAATCTTTAGATATAAATACACATATAAGTATATATATATGTATAAAGACCATTTTCAATTCAATGTTTGCCTTTCTAGCCTGGCCCACAGGCTGTACAAATTGGGAATTGTACTCACTGTGTCCTTCAACCAAATAAAGAACTCTGCATTGGCTTGTTTGCCTCACATCTTTCCTCTCTGACTTCTCTGCAGCTGCAGGGTCGGTGCCTCTGTGCAGAGCTGGGCCACAAAAGAGTCCCAGCAGAGCAGCACTGCCAGGGAGCAGCAGCCCTTCTCCTGCCTGGCCTCCTCTCCCTTCCCTTCCACACTGTCCTGCAGAGCCCTGGGTTGTTGGAGGCCTCAGTGCTCTGGCAGTCGGGGCCAGTCCTGCTGCAGGACTGTCCAGGGACTGCAGGCAGGGACAGCCACGGGCACTGCTGGCACAGAGCTGACCTCTGCAGCAGCACTGCCATCCTGCAGGGGCATCTCCTCAGGCCAGGACCTCAAAGCTTCCATCTGCTTTCCACTTGGCTCTCCAGGATGTGCCCAACACAACGCCCTGCAGAGGAAAACAGCAGTGACCAGCACAAGGCTGGGAGTGCTCAGGGTGGGGGCACCCAGCAGTGCCCTGGCACAGCCAGCGCCGCTCCCAGCACTGGCTTCTCACCCCAGGCCATTGGGCTTGTTCTTCCCTCCAAGGAGGGACAGCAAATGACCAGCTCAGGAGTCCATGTTTGCACTGCATGCACAAGACATGCCCATGTGTCACGGCTTGGGGCTGGGGGGTGGAAGGCTTAGACAAAGTTGATGGCAGAAGCCGTCTCGTTGAGCTACGAGGGGCAGAAAGGACCCCCTTGCTTTCTAAATTCCTTCTCAGAGAGGAGCCTGGGGGTGGCTGGATCCAATCTCAGGCTCAGATTTTGGTTTCAACTGAAGGAATTATAGAGGTGTGATTCAATAACTTTGTCCTGAATGTTTTAGTGATGGCAAATCAGAAATATATCTATAAAATGAATGATTTATTATGACAAATGAATAGACAATTCATCAGAAAAGTGAACAGATGAAAGACCTTAATGAGAATTATTTCCTGCACAGTATAAAAGCCAAAAGCTCTGCGTAGTATAGTGTAAGATAGGACAGTGCAGTCTATCAAAGTCATTCTATAAAGCAATTGGATCAAAGCCAGCAAAAAGAAACAATCCTGAAGCAGAGATTGAGGTAACTCATCACACAACGACAGGGGGTAATTCTTTTTCTTCCACCCAACCCCCGGGGAGTGACCATGAAGAGCTGTCCCTGCTTCATGGCAGAAGCTCCACACACTTCAAGGAAGTCTGTGGAAGAATCTGTCACAGGAAAGTTGGATGGGGCTTTTATAGTTATCAAGGGTTTGACTGCCAGACATATTTGCAGGCCAGGGAGCAGCTTATCTGTCCAATCCTGCTTCGGAAAGCAGGATATGTGTTTGAAATTTCATGAAGCATTTTGAGTTTAGCATAATTCAACATCAAAACCAGCATTTTGACACCAGCAGTAACTCACCACAGAGAACTTACATTGTTTGCATTCTCTGACCAGTTTTTAGGTATTATCAGAGCAGAGCATCCTGCCAGAAATGGCCCCTTGATTCCATGAGGTACCAAAAACTCTCAGGGTTCCTTTAGTTGCATGAGGTCCTGCAGTGTCACAATGGAGCCTTGGTTCCATGAGGGTCTGGAGTGTCACAATGGCCCTGATGATTTCATGAGTTTCCGCTACGGCCCAGGATTCCATTGGTTCCATGAGGCCCCTGACTGTCACAATGGCTCCTGGATTCCACGATATTCCAGAATATCCCAGGGTTCCCTTGGCTCCAAGAGGCTCCCCAGTGTCCCAC
>NW_020888227.1:0-3081 GCF_003945725.1 Corapipo altera
GGGTGCACAGGGAAGGACGAGTAGCTGCAAGGAGAGCACTGGTACCTTGCTTTGAGGCGCAGAGCCAACACCTCCTTGCCAAAACCATCCACGTCCACCACCATATCACAGTCATATTGTCCCACGTCATTGGAACACAGCGTGACCTGGTGGAAGAGAAGAGCAGTAAATACTTCCCTTCTCCCAGAAGCTCATTACCCATGTGTGGTCTCCTCCAGTTCCTGTTTTGCAGTAAGGAAAGGGAGGATTTTGCCTTAATTCTTCTGCTGGCCCATGCGTAGAGCACAGTCTCTGGGAGGAACACAAGCCTTCTGGCAGTGTTGAATTTCTTAAACACACCTTGCAGCTGTCAGGGCATAGGTGGCTAAATTAAAGCATTATTCATAATCACGTATAATGAGACTAAAGCTCTACTCACCACTGTCTTCAAATTAGGGGCCCATTTTTCATTTGACTACAATCACATAAATGCAAAGGAAATGGGTTGACTTGGACAGAACGAGTCCAGCTTTTCAGCAGGAAGCTGAGAGCAAAGTGTGCTCCTGCAGATGCTGGGCAGTTCATGGCTGCCGAGTTTTTTCTTTCCTCACTGGGGATCCCTGCAGTGACCACAACTCATTCTGCTCCCCGGGAGAGGAGAAATGAGACCAGGAAGAAAAACAAACTACTTTATACAGTGGCATCTCTCTAACAGCCACCTTCTGTCCTCATCCTTCCTCTGCCTGTTCTCAGTCAAAGAAGTCACGCTCAAAACCAACACACGAATGGCTTCTGTTGACCATGTGATCTCAGCTTATGATTTTGGAGACTAAATGGTGCTCCTTCCGGAACATTCCAAGTAACCCAGCTCCCACACCAGTGCAGATCCCTCCCTTGCACACACTGAGAACTGGCAGCACTAAAGCCCTCCCACACCCCAGTGAGGTTTCAGCCCCACCTACTGACCCATGTGTGGCCAGACTCCTCCCATACCTTGATCTCCTGGAATCCCTGGGCAGGGATGGTCCCTGTGCTGGGTGTTATGGTGAACTCCCTTGGCTTCTCCTGACATGGAGCCAGTGTGCCTTTTTCCCAGGAGGGATGAGTGTTGTATTTCACTTGGTCAAAGCTGGAAAGGCTGGGCTGTCCCTGGCCGTCCTCAGGGATGCGAAGATGGAAGGTGATGGGCACCACAGAGGTGTTGATCAGGTGGCACGACAAGGTCTGAGGAAAGCCTAGGAAATGACACAAATGGCTGAGTAGGCACCAAGCATCTCGTGATTTCTGGTGTGAATGTCCTGGTAGGATGAAACTGCGCTTGGAGTTTAGCTCCTTGTTATCTGAATGACAGCTCATTGAGCAGCTCAGCTGGCAATGAATCGTAACTTGGACACTGGTCTCAGGTTGCTGCCTTGGAAATGCCCACTCTTAGCCCTGCTGAACACCACAAGTTTCTCCCTCTGTAACTGCCCCAAACCAGCACCATCAATTATTTCTGCACACTGATGAGTGTGCATCCAGATCGACCATTTACCCTGAAAACTCAATCCATAAAATTCCCTGTTAACGCTGCCAACACTCCCACCATTTTCAAGATATCAAAGCACTGAGTTGTCATTGGGGAGAAGCTACAGCAAAAGAAAGGGAGGATGGAACATGATGCAAAGCACCCCAATGCAGTTTCTTTAGGCAGGATCCTTAAGGTATCTCCTGGCTTGGGGCAACCACGTACAACTCACAGCCCACTTCACTAGAGGCAAACCTGAGGCTTGCTCTGAGATCAGTGATTAGAAACCATGTCTGTCTTATCCGACAAATGGGGACATCACAGCCACACTGCACACTGGCTGTGATTGCTGCCCACAAGAGCTGACACCACCTTAGCTCTGAGAGTTGCTTCCCGTAACAGAAAGCCAGGGATACAGCCACGCCTGGTGGGGGTGTCCTGCAGAGCCAGGACACCAGCCCACAGCCTGCTCTGCAGTGGACAGGTGGCTTGGCTGGCCAGCTCCGTGGGGTGGAGACATCTCCCAGGGCCTGCTTACCAAGCGTCACTTGAACCCAGATGGGGAGGAAAGCCAACTGCAGGCACAGCAGGGAGCTTCTCCGTGCCCATCAACAGGGACACTGCCCAGCTCCAGCAGTGGCTCCAGCAGGGAGGCAGGAGGGGCACAAAAAGGACAAACACAGGTGTCCCAGTCCGGAATGAGACCAAGGTCACCAGATGCAGACAACAGCCAGCAGCACAGTTAAAAGAAGCAAAGATACAACAGCTGCCTTCAGCTGAGGCGGTCTTAGGAATGAAATCAGAGTAAACAGGATGAATCTCCTCTAACAGAACAATATTTGTGCCTGCTGCCTTTTGTGTTGTTTCATTTATTCAAAAGGAAACTAAGAAGGGGCTCAGCAGTGATGGAGGGGAGGAAGCAGCTCAGGAAAGGTAATGAGTTTTTTCTTTAAAAGTCCATGAACTGCATGAAAACACAGAGGCATCGTGGGTGCAGAATGATAACGGCCCTTCAGTCAATCCATGACTGATTTCACATTTAAACTGTAGATCATCTCAGTACAAAGCCTTTTGTGAGCCTGAGATGGAGAACTAGAACCAGCATTTCAATGGCAACGCTCTGGATGTTCAGCCAAAAGCTCTGTCAGCAGAGCTGGGCTTCTCCTGGGGAAGAAGAAGAAGAAGCCCACGGCTCTGAGGACACAGGTGCCTGAGGCAGAGCTATGGCTGGGGCATCTGACCTGCTCAGGGATAACGAGGTGCCCTCACACCACTAATTAACATCCCACACTAAAGGTACATGGCTTAAGCTCCCTTCTCCTGCAGTCCCATCCCCTGGGCCCTCCTGGGACGAGGACTTTTACGGTCGTTCTGCTGGCAAGGACTGGGAGATTGGAGCAGAAGAGACTACGAGGGACACCAGAAAATACTGACTTTCTATTCCTTTGGTCCTTTCGGATCTCACGATGGCAAAATGCCATCAGCAGCCCTGGAGCTAACACCCTGCAGGCTGCCATGGAAGAGCACGAGTGACAGATGCTCTTCTGTTCAAGTGCTCCATTTTGGCAAGGCACAGATCCCTCCTGCTGCGTCCA
>NW_020888228.1:0-2538 GCF_003945725.1 Corapipo altera
CTGCCTGTGGACAGACACAGGGACACGGGGACAGACGGGCAGCTCTGTTCGGTGTCCTGGAGTACGGGAGGAACGGGGAAAGGGCTGCCCCCGTTCTTCCCAGCCCCAGCAGGGCCCCGGCTCCCCGCGGCCGCAGCGAGCCCCAGACCCCTCGTTCCCGGGGGGCACTGCGGGCGGGAACCCCCCAGGGCCACGGGGAAGGGGGAGGCGGGCGATGTTCTCCCCGGGAGCGGGTGCGGTGGCCTCGGGGGTGCCCGCGCGGGAGGAGCTCCGATCCCGCGGGGTGTGCGGGCGGAGCTGCGGGCCCGGCGGGATCGGGGGGTCCCGGGGCCGGCCCGGCGTGTCCCTGCACCTCGACCGGTCCCAGCTCCAGCTCCGCGTCTGCACGAGGAAAGCGCCGCCGTTCTACCCCGGCCGGGCCCCGCCAGAGCCCCGGCCCAAGCGGCCCCGCCGGGATCGGCCCCAGCGCCCACCCCGGAGCGGCTCTTCCCACTCGCGTCACCGGGATCCAGGCAGCGAGGCTGGGCTGGGATGAGCCCGGCACCGATCCTGGTCCCCGTCTGGATGCCGAGCCCCATCCCAGCCCTAAGCCAACCTCGGTCCTCCGGTCCCAGTACCGAGCTCCATCGCCACCCTGGGTCCTCCGGTGCGCCGATCGCTCCCACAGCATCCCGGGAGGAGCTTCCTCCACAAGCTCGGGGCGAACGCGGCTCTACCGGCTTTGAAGGGCGCGGGCGGGGCGGGGCCGGGGTGGAGCGGGGCCCGCACAGGTGCGCGGGGCGGGGACGGGTCGGGGCGGGGGTATTTAAGCGCCGGAACTCTCGGGCAGTGCGTGGCGATGCAGCAGCGCTGCGGGAGCCTCTCGCTGCCGCGGCTCTTTTTCTTTGCTTTGGTTTTTACTTTTCTTTTCCTTTTTCCCCTTTTTTTCGTCTCCTTCCTTCCTCCCCACCCGCTCCCCGCACGTCGCCTCTCCCCGGACCCTGTCGCTGCCCTCCTGCACAGCCCGGTCCCCCCTGCCTGCCCCTGCTCCCCCCTCGCTGCTCCGCTGCCCAGCCCGACCTGCCCGTACCCCCGCTCCATCCTTGCCCCCCCCGCCCGTCCCGTCCGTCCCCCTGTCCCCCGGGCCGTGTCCCCGCAGCCGCGGGGTTGGGGGCGCCGCTTTAATAAAGCCGCGAGGGCCGGAGCCGGCGCCCCCCCCCCGGATCCCCCCACGGGGCCGGGCCCGCTCGGCGGGTCCCCCCCTGCAGTTCTCAAGCACCGCCCGACACCGCCGGGGCTCCGGCCCGTCCCGACATCACACGGGGGGCTCCGCGGGCGGGGGGAGGCGGGAGGGGCCGGGAATGAGGGTCCCCTCCCGAGGAGGGGGCTCGGGGAGGGAGGAGGAGGGCGGGGGCAGGGGATCCCCCTCCGGATGATTGGGGTCCCGCGGTGGGAGGGGTCAGAGGGGGGAACTCCTCCCAGTGATCCCTCCCACCTCAGGACTCCCTCCCCCTGGGGGCGGTCGGGGACGGGGCTCCCTCCGGAGAAGGGGGTCCGAGGGTGGTAGAGGACGAGGTCCGAGTTTCCCCCCTCTGACCCCTCCCAGCGCGGGACTCCCCGCCCCGGGGGGTGGTCGAGGGGACCCCCCCCCCCTCCCCTCCGGGAGAAGTGGGGTCCCGCGGTGGGAGGGGTGAGAGGGGGGAACTCCTCCCTCTGATCCCTCCCACCCCTGGACCCCCTCCCCGGAGGAGGAAAGGGGGGCGGTACGGAGGTGAGGTGGGCGGGATAGGGGGCGGGGGAAAAGGCAGGGAAGGGGTGGGAGGAAGCGTTTGAAATGTATGTTCATTTATAATATATATATTATACATACAGCATAGGAATCTTTAAAAATAATCTTACCAAAAAACAAGATCTGTAATTTGATAAAAACGCATCATTTAATAGTGATTAATATAATATATGATAACATGCTATATTTTATTTATCACAATAATTCTTTTTTCATTAATAATTAATTAGATGCAATTTGTAATAGAATTATTATTGAGCATTAAGTAATAATTAAAAATTAATATTTACAAAATGTTAGTTAATAATGTTAATAATTTTTACCCCCTTCTGCCCGGTACAAGTACGTGTGATTTTATATTGCATATGAAAATGTATTCTGTATACATGCAACATGTATAGCACATAAAATACGAAAAGCAAAAATATTTATTGTTTTAATAAACTTATAATTACTGTAATTATATTAGACGAACAATTAAATACCCAATTAAAAGTAATTAATTAATAATAGATATTAACGATAAATACATATTAATAAAATATTCTAAGTTATGAAACGTAATATGCAGAAATGATTGCTTGTAAAACAATAGATAGGTTACTTCATCATAGTTGCTATGCTGCAGCATAAAATATTATTTTATATATGACATATTACTCATATTTTATACGTAAAGAATATACATAAAAGACTATATAGAATATCTATAAAAGACAATATAGAATTGTAAAGAATCGATTAGAATCGTATCCACTCCTACCCCCCCC
>NW_020888228.1:2638-3080 GCF_003945725.1 Corapipo altera
GTCCCGTGTTGGGAGGGGCCAGAGGGGGGAAACTCGGACCTCGTACCCTCCCACCCCGGGACCCCCTTCTCCGGAGGGGCCCCGCCCCCGACCGCCCCCCGGGGGAGGGAGTCCTGAGGTGGGAAGGATCAGTGGGAGGAGTTCCCCCTCTGACCCCTCCCACCGCGGCACCCACTTCCCTGGAGGGGGCGTCCCCTGACCGCCCCCCGGGGCGGGGAGTCCCTCGCTGGGAGGGACCAGACAGGGGGAAAATCCCCCCTCCCACCCAGGGAACCCTGGCGGCGGGAGCGAGTTCCGGCGCTTAAATATCCCCGCCCCGACCCACCCCCTGCCAGTCCCCGCTCCGCGCACCTGGACGGGCCCCGCCCCACGCACCTGTGCGGGCCCCGTCCCGGCCCCGCCCCGCCCGCGCCCCTCAAAGCCGGCAGAGCCGCGCTCGCCC
>NW_020888229.1:0-3080 GCF_003945725.1 Corapipo altera
CATCATCATGGCAGTGACCTCATAAAACCCAACCATGTCATAATTTTGCAGGCCTCATCATGGCAGTGACCTCATAAAGTCCAGTCATGACATAATGGTTCAGGTCTCATCATGGTACTGACCTCATAAAGCCAGACATGTCATAGAGGTCCACGCATCATCCTGACACTGACCTCAAAAAGCCCAAACATGTCATACTGGTGCAACCCTCATCATGGCATTGACCTCATAAAGCCCAGACATGTCATAGAGGTCCACACATCATCATGGCACTGACCTCATAAAGCCCAGCCATGTCATAGTTGTGCAGGTCTCATTTTGGCACTCAACTCATAATCCCAGCCATGTCATAATGGTGCAGGCATCATCATGGCACTGACCTCATAGATCCCCGCCATGTCATAATTATGCAGGCATCATCACGGCTCTGACCTCATAGATCCCAGTTGTGTCATAATGGTGCAGGCATCATCAAGGAACTGATGTCATAAAACCCAGCCATGTCATAGAGGTCCACGCATCATCATGGCAGTGACCTCATAAAGCCCTCTCATGTCAAAATGGTGCGGGTCTCATTATGGCACTGACCTCATAAAACCGAGCCATATCATAATGGTGCAGGCATCATCAAGGCACGGACGTCATAAAGCCCAGCCATGTCATAGAGGTCCAGGTATCATCATGGCAGTGACCTTATAAAGTCTAACCATGTCAGAGAGGTCCACGCATCATCATGGTTGTACCTAATGCAACCCACTCATGTCATAATGGTGTAGACCTCATCATGGCAGTGACCTCATTAAACCTAGCCAGGTCACAATGGTGCAGGCCTAATTATGGCACTGACCTCATAAACCCCAACTATGACATAATGGTGCAGGTCTCGTCATGGCACTGACCTCATAAAGCCGAGTCATATCATAATGGTGCAGACCTCATCATGGCACTGACCACATAGATCGCAGCCATGTCAGAATGGTGCAGGTCTCATCATGGCACTGACCTCATAAAGTCCAACCATGTCATAGAGGTCCACGCATCATCCTGACACTGACCTCATAAAGCCCAACCATGTCATAATTTTGCAGGTCTCAACATGGCACTGACCTCATAAAGACCACCCATGTCATAGAGGTCCACGCATCATCATGGCACTGACCTCATAAAACCCAACCATGTCATAATGGTTCAGGCCTCATCATGGCACTGACCTCATAGATCCCAGTCATGTCATAATGGTACCGGTCTCATGATGGGACTGACCTCATAAAGCCCAGTCATGTCATAATGGTGCAAGCATCATCATGGCCCTGAGTTCAAAAGGCCCAGACATATCATAGAGGAACACGCATCATCCTGGCAGTGACCGCATAAAGCCCAGCCATGTCATAATGGTGCAGACCTCATCATGGCACTGTCCTCATAAAACCCAACCATGCCATAATTGTGCAGTCATCATCATGGCACTGACCTCATATATCACAGTCAGGTCATAATGGTGCCAGCATCATTAAGGCACTGACATCATAAACTAAAACCATGTCATAGAGGTGCACGCATCATCATGGCACTGACCTCATAAAGTCTAACCATGTCATAGAGGTCCATGTATCATCATGGAACTGACCTCATAAAGCCCAGATATGCCATAATGGTGCAGGTATCATCAAGGCACTGATGTCATAAAGACCAAATATTTCATAGAGCTCCACGCATCATCATGGTACTGACCTCATAAAACCGAGCCAAGTCATAATGGTGCAGACCTAACCATGGCACTGACCTCATAAAGCCCAGGCATATCATACTGGTTAAGGACTCATCATGGCACTGACCTCATAAAGCCCAGTCATGTCATAGAGGTCCACGCATAATCATTCCAGTGACCTCATAAAGTCTAACAATGTCATAGAGGTCCACGAACCATCATGGCAGTGACCTCATAAAGCCCAGCCATGTCATACTGGTGCAGACGTCATCATGGCACTGACCTCATAAAACCCAGCCATGTCATAATTGAGCAAGCATCATCATGGCACTGACTTCATAAAGCCCATCCATGTCATAACGAGGCAGACCTCAGCATGACTCTGACATCATAGATGAAAGCAATGACATAATTGTGCAGGCATCATTAAGGCACTGATGTCATAAAGCCCAGCCATGTCATAGAACTCCACGCATCATCATGGAAGTGACCTCATAAAGTCTAACCATGTCATAGAGGTCCACGCATCATCATGGCAGTGACCTCATAAATCCACACCATGTCATACTGGTGCAGACCTCATCATTGCACTGACCTCATAAAACCCAGTCATGTCATAATTGTGCAGGCATCATCATTACACTGACCTCATAGATCCCAGCCATGTCATAATGGTGCAGGTCTCATAATGGTTCTGACCTCATAAAACCCAGACACGTCATAGTGGTCCACGCATCATCATGGCACTGACCTCATAGATCCCAGTCATGTCATAATGGTGCAGGTATCATCATGGCACTGACGTCATAAAGCCCAACCATTTCAAAGAGGTCCACGTATCATCATGGCAGTGACCTCATAAAACCCAGCCATGTCATAATTGCGCATCATCATCATGGCACTGATCTCATAAAGTCCAACCATGTCATAATGGTGCAGGCCCCATCATGGCACTGACCTCATTAAGTCAAGCCATATCATAATGGCGCAAGCCTCATCATGGCACTGACCTCATAAAGCCCACATAAGAAATAAAGGTCCACGCCTCATCCTGACACTGACCTCATAAAGCCCAACCATGTCATAATGGTGCAGTCCTCTTCATGGTACTGACCTCATAAACCCAGTCATGTAACAGACCTCCACACATCATAATGGCACTGACCTCATAGATCCCAGCCAGGTCATAATAGTGCAAGCATCATCAAGGCAATGACGTCAGTGTCAGGATGATGCGTGGACCTCTATGACGTGGTTGGGCTTGATGAGGTCAGTGCCATGATGAGACCTGCACCATTATGACATGGGGGGGCTTTATGAGGTCAGTGCCATGATGAGGTCTGCACCATTCTGGCATGGCTGGGCTTTATGA
>NW_020888230.1:0-3079 GCF_003945725.1 Corapipo altera
CCTTTTAGTGGATAAAAACCGGCAGAAATTTGCCTTTTGGTGGCCAAAAACCTGGAGAAATTTGCCTTTTAGTGGCCAAAAAACCGGGGGAAATTTACCTCTCAGTAGTAACGAACAGCAAGAAATTCGACGTTTAGTGGCAAAAATGGGAGAAATTCTGTTTTTTAGGGAGAGGAAAGGGGAGAAGTTTTCCTTTTAGCGGCAGAAAAACGGGAGAAATTAACCTTTTAAGGTTTTAAATCAGAATTTCGTCTTCAGATGAGGGTTCGGGGGTTTTCTTGCCTCGCTCCTCTTTTTCCTGCCTTTCAAAAACCACATTTTCCGTGCGGTTTTTTTTGCCCCTTTTAAAAATACTTAAATATTTTTAAAAAAATATTCTTGAATATTTAAATATTTTTTTAAAACCGTTGACTTTCTTCCTATTTTTTTCCCCTTTTTCCCCAAGTATTTGACCCGGCGCATCCCCCAGAACCCCAAATACCAACACGTAAAAACCCGTTTGGACACTGGTGAGTGGAAAAAAAAAACACCCAAATGTGGGTGTGGGAGGATGTAAAAGTTGTAATTTTTATATATTAATATGTATTTTATGTATTATATTACATATTCATATACTATATAAAAAAATATACGATATTTATATACTGTATGTGAATATATGCACTATATTTATATATTATATATAATATATATTACATGCTAAATGTAATATATACTATATTATGTCCTATATATAAAAATAAATATCTTTATATAGTATATAAATAAATGTCTTCTATATATGCTATATGTAAATATATATACACACTATATAACAAATAATATATAAATATAAGTATATAAAGATATGTAACATGATATACAAATATTTAACATATAAACCTATAAATATATAATATATAAATATATTATAGATATTATACATATATAATATATAATATTATGTAGATAAAATAATATATAATATTATATAGATAATATAACATATAATATTATATGGATAATATAACATATAATATTATATGGATAATATAACATAATATTATATGGATAATATAACATATAATATTATATAGATAATATAACATAATATTATATGGATAATATAACATATAATATTATATAGATAATATAACATATAATATTATATAGATAATATAACATATAATATATAGATAATATAACATATAATATTATATGGATAATATAACATATAATATTATATGGATAATATAACATAATATTATATAGATAATATAATATATAATATGAAAAAATATATAATATATATAATATAATTTATAATATATTTATATACTATATATACAGTATACATTATATAAAACATATTTATGCTATTAATCATAATTTTTTTATATTATATTTCTGGGCTATTTTATATTATTTCATTTCTTTATCTATAAATTGTATAATTAATGCCTTAATTAATAATTTTTTTGTTAATAATGTCTCTGCCCTGAGCTGATTTACCCCGAACACCTGTGGAATTTCTCCCTGGGATTGTGATCCAGAGGTTTGAAACTCTTCCAAATTGACCTGTTTAACAATTTTCTTGTAAAACTGAAATTAAAACAAGCCCCCAAACCTGCAGATTTATTTCTATTTATTTATAATTTTATATATTTATGTATATTCATATATATATTTATATATTTATCTTCCCACACCACTTTGCATCTCGTTCAACACTGAGACTAAACGGGGTGTTTGAAGTCAAAACCTGTTTATTTTCTCTGTTCTTCCTTTTTTTTAAAGAAAAACTTGAGCTTTAAATAGTTTTAAAGAGGGATTTTAAATAGGTTTGAACTGGGTCAGGCTCTGTTTGGATGATTCCCATGGAATTTACTGCCCTTGGAATTCCTCGACATGGATTTTTCCTTGGACCTTCTCGAGGGTTTGAGACAAAATAATTATTTGTTTTTTTTTTTTTTTTGGTGTTAAAGCAGCTGAATTTGCTGTTTAATTTAATAATTCATAATATTATAATATTATCTCCCCAAAATGTTGGGGAAGAGGCAGCAAATCCTTGGATTTTCCTCTTTGGAAAAGAGGGAAAAGGTGATTTTTTTGTGCCCTCGTGTGTTGTCGTGGGGAGAGAAAATCCACCACAAACGGTTGTTTTCCTTCCAAAAATTAACATTTTAAGCTTTTAACAGGCCTGGAAAAAAAACCAAACAACTCTCCAAGAAATAAATAATTGGAATAAACTGATTTTTTTTTTTTTTTTTTTGGTGGTTGTTTTTCCAGGCAACAGTTTGTCCAAATACATGGAGAAGCTGGAGGAGATTAAGAGAAGTGAGTATTGGGGAGGAAAAAAAATGGGTGAAAAATGGGTTATTTCCAATGTCAAGGAGATTTTTTTTTTCCTTGGGAATCTCCTGGGATTTCACTCAAGGATCCAAATTTGGGATTTGGGAATCTCCCACCTCCTCCTTTGTGCATTTTTTTGGGGTTGGATGAGCCCGGGCAGGAAGTTCCCTGGAGTGGGGAAATCCTGGGAAGGCTCAGCCTGGAATTCTGGGACTTTTATTTCCCTTTTAGGTCACAAAACTTGAGCTCTTTTGCCTCGGGGGAAGTGAAATTTCTTCTCAAAATTCCCCAGGGCAGGAAAAAAACCCCCGAGATAATTCCTGTGTTTCCATTGATTTCACCAGGCTAATAAATTACTTTTATTTATAAATAAAATTTATTTCTAAATATTTCAATACTATTTATTATAATAATATGAATTCTTTTATTCATAAATAGATTTTAATATTATTTATTATAATACTATAAACTACTTTTATTTATAAATGTACTTTCATATTTATTGTATTTTTTTATTGTATTTTTCTTTATAAGTCAATTTAAATATTTAGTGTTACAAATTCTTTTTATTTATAAATAGATTTTAATAGTATTTGTTATTAAAAATTACTTTTATTTATAAATACATCTTAATATTATTTATTATAAGTTTCTTTTATTTATAAATAGATTTTAATATTATTACAGGCTAGTTTTATTTATAAATAGATTTTAATATATCATTACAGGTTAGTTTATTTCTAAATAG
>NW_020888231.1:0-3078 GCF_003945725.1 Corapipo altera
GGGGGGTGCTGGGTGAATGTGGGTTCTGGGTGGGACTGTTGGGTGGGTGCAGCGGGGGTGCTGGGAGGTTGGGGTGGGTGCTGATTGGGTGTGATGGGGCTGGGGGATGTTGGGTGGGTGCTGGTTGGGTGCTGGGTGGGTGTTGGGGGCTGGCTGGGGGTGGGGGTGGGTGACGGGGGATGTTGGGGGGTGCTGGTCGGGTGTGTGGGGGTTGGGGGGTGCTGGGGGAGGTGTGAGGATGAGGGGCGGGGTGGAGTGGTGTTGGGGAGTGCTGGTTGGGTGTAGGGGGTTGGGGGGGTGTTGTGGGGTGCTGGGTGGGTGCTGAGGGGGTGTTGAGGGGTGCTAGAGGGTGGGGGGCTCTGGGTGGGTGTGGGGGTGAGTGAGAGGGTGTGGTGTCAGGTGGGTGTGGGGATGGGTGGGGGGACTGTGAGGTTGGTGCTGCAGGGGTGTTGGGGGGGTGCTGGATGGGCTCTAGGAGGTGTGGGGTGGATGCTGGTTGGGTGTGGGTGGGTGCTGGGGGGTGCCGGGTGGGTGCTGGTTGGGTGTGGGTGGGTGCTGGTTGGGTGTGGGTGGGTTTTGCAGGGTGTCAGGTGAGTGTGGGTGGGTTGGGGGTCTGTGCCCCCCCCTGACACCCCTGGTGCCCGCAGGACGGGAGCCTGCAGTGCCCCACCTGCAAGGCCATTTACGGGGAGAAGACGGGAACGCAGCCCCCCGGGAAGATGGAATTCCACCTCATCCCACACTCCCTCCCGGGATACACCGACTCCAAAACCATCCGGATCGTCTACGACATCCCCACCGGCATCCAGGTGAGGAGGGACCCCTGTGGGGCCGGGCACCCCCTCCTTGTGCCCCCCCTCACCCCAATGTCCCCCCCTTACCCCCTCCAGGGCCCGGAGCATCCCAATCCTGGCAAGAAGTTCACGGCGCGAGGATTCCCCCGGCACTGCTACCTGCCCGATAACGAGAAGGGCAGGAAGGTGAGGATGCGGGACACCGGGATGGGGTGGGATGGGAAAGGATGGGTTGAGATACAATGGGAAGGGAAGGTTTGGGAAGGTTTGGGAAGGTTTGGGAAGGTTTGGGAAGGGAAGGTTTGGGAAGGGAAGGTTTGGGAAGGTTTGGGAAGGGAAGGTTTGGGAAGGTTTGGGAAGGTAAGGTTTGGGAAGGTTTGGGAAGGTTTGGGAAGGTTTGGGAAGGGAAGGGAAGGGAAGGGGTGATATGGGATAGGATGGGGATGTAATGGGAAGAGAAGGAATGGGAATGGATGGGAAGGGATGGTTAGGGAAGAGGGAAGGGAAGGGAAGGGATGGAGATAGAACAGGAAGGGATGGGATGAGAGAAGGAATGGAAGCAATGGGGTGGGATGGCATGGCATGGAATGGGAAGAGATGGGGTGAGATGGGATGGAGGAAGAATGGATGGGAAGGAATGGGATGCAGAAGAGAAGGGATGATGTGGGATGGGATGGGAATGGATGGGATGGCTGGGAATGGGGGGGGGAATGGGAATGGGAAGGAATGGGATGGGAGAAGGAATGGGAGAAATGGGATGGCATAGCGTGGCATAGAATGAGAAGGAATAGGATGGGATGGGATGGAGGGAGAACAACCGGAATAGTAAGGAGTGGGATGTGGAAGAGAAGGGATGGGATGGAATGAGGTGGGACAGGGAGGAGGCAGCAGCACTGGGGTGGGGCTGGGCTGTGCCACAGGGACAGGTGGCACCCTGCAGGCATCGTGCTGGGGCCGAACCCCAGCCCTGGGTGCTGGGGCCCTGCTGTGACCAGCGGGAGGAGGGCAGGGGGTGCTGGGTGGGCAATCAATGGCTGTGCCAGGTGGGCAATCCATGGCTGTGCCAGGATGGGCTGGGAATACTGGTGGGCAATCCATGGCTGTGCCAGGGTGGGCTGGGAATACTGGGTGGGCAATCCATGGCTGTGCCAGGATGGGCTGGGAATACTGGTGGGCAAACCATGGGGGCTGGGATGGGTGTGTTGGATGAACAGTCCATGGCTGTGCCAGGCTGGTCCGGGGGTGCTGGGTGTGTCACCCCTGGCTGTGCCAGGCTGGGCTGTGCCGGGTGGGTGAGCCCTGACCCCTGGCAGGTGCTGAAGCTGCTGATCGTGGCCTGGGACCGGCGGCTCATCTTCACCATCGGCACGTCCAACACGACGGGCGAGTCGGACACGGTGGTGTGGAACGAGATCCACCACAAGACCGAGTTCGGCTCCAACCTGACGGGCCACGGGTACCCCGACCCCAACTACCTGGACAACGTGCTGGCCGAGCTGCTGGCCCAGGGCGTGTCCGAGGCCACCCTCAAGGACTGAGGTGGGCGAGGGGGTGGCCCCCTCGCCCCCCACCCCCGCCCGTGCCACCGCCGCCTGCGCCGCTTCGCCGCAGCCCCGCCCCGCGCCACCCGGTGCCACCCACCACGCGTCCCCGTGTGTGTCCGTCCGTCCGTCCCCCCGTCCCGCTCTCGTGGCGATGCATCGTGGGCTGGTGCTTTCCGACCCGTGGCCTCTTTGCGCGTCAGCCGTCTGTGCCACCCGTGCCACCCGCGCCGCCCGCCGCTGCCCCACGGAGCCGCGTCCCGCCGGTGTCATGTACATCTCTGTGTTACACAATACACCCCGCGCCGGGCTGGTGGCCCCGCGTCCCTTCTGTGTCCCCTCCGTGTTCCCGCTCGGGTTCCTGCGCCGCCCGCGGTGACAGGAGGGGCTCCCCGAGGGGGTGGGGGGGCTCTGGGCACAGGGGGGGCTCGGGGGTGGCTCTGGGGCCTCATCCCGGCGGGCGAAGGTGGCGTGGGAGACGTCCAGGTCCCGCAGCACCTCCTGCAGCTGCTGCCCAACCCAGGGTTTGGGGTCAGTGCTCAGTGCCCACCTGTGGCACCCCCGCAGCGCCCACAGTGGCACTGACCTGCTGTACCCCCCTAGCACCCACTTGTTGTACCCCCCAAGCACCCACCTGTGGCACCCAACCCCACCACCCAACCAGTGCCCCTCATACCCATCCGTGGCCCACCCCACCCCAACTGCCCCCATCCATCCCCAGCACCCACTTGTTGTACCCCCCC
>NW_020888232.1:0-3078 GCF_003945725.1 Corapipo altera
TGTTCTCCAAGTGATCTTGATGCTGAATGTCTCCTCAGGAGATCCACACTGACCCTGTAGGATCAACCTTGCTCCTCACCCCCCAACCTCACCAGTTCTAACATGGCCCATCTTGGACTGACAGCTGATGCAGCTCCAAACACACTGTGGGATCAATTAAAACACTGAAAAACAAGATATTTATTTTTATTTAATTGTCTTCAAGCCTTCAAGACTTCTACAGCTAATTGGAGTTGTTTTGTAGTTTAGTTAAGCAAGGAAGATTTTAAAGTGGAAGTCACGAAAAATATATATCTTTTGATGAAAGGGAATGATTTACACAGAACCTTGGGATGCAAGAGGGTCAGGGTGCAAAGGATTTGGATCGAAAGACAAGGGGGCAAAAGACATTAGTAGCACTTAATCACTGAGCAATGGAACAGTTATCAGGTGATTCAATAGCATGTGCTATAATTTTAACAGTGACTGAATTAGAGATTCAAAACAACAACATTCCCACCACAGTCAATTCACACCCACACCCAGGCAGAGATGTGTGGACACATCAAGAGCTGGGTGTGGAAAGGTCCCCCTCCCAAATTCTCCTTGTTGTCAGGGAAACACTCCCCCAAATCCCTTTGTGTTTGCCACCAGACAAGGGTCACAGCTGGAGGAGTGTTTGTGGAGAGGGATCAGAATTGTCCTGGGCATCAGCGAGGGTCTTTGGAGTGTTGCAAACTGGAGGGTTCCCGAGCTGGGAGAGGCTGCCAGAGGTGTCCCACTGAGAGGGAGGTGCTGGGGAGCTGCCAGGGCCTCCCTCAGCCCTGCTGGTTGTGGGCTCCCAAGGTGACTGGCTTTAGTTATCTGCTGAATTTCCATCCTGGTGTCAGGAATGACTGGAGTTTCCAAAATATTTGAGAATTCTATCCAAACTGTTCCATTAGGGTTCTGATTCAGGAAAGGAATGTTCCAAGGCTTTCATGGGATGACTGATTATCCTGTGTTCTCCAGCTGTTCCACTCTGGATTGTTCCCACCTGTATCATCCAGGAGCACCTGGTCCAGTCCAGGGACACTTCCCCACACCCTGGTCCAGTCCAGGGGCTCTTCATTGCTCAGCTGGTTTGGTCAAGGCTTGTCAGGAGCTCCTGAGATCATACTTATAAGAAGGAATGGGACAGACTTAGTTGTAATAAGACAAGTGATAATGGCTTTCAACTAAAGAAAGAGCAGATTTGAATTAGATATGATGAAGAAATTTTTTACACTGAATGACAGGCTGTGACTGTAAGACCATATGTCACTCCTGCCCCTCTAACTCTGTGGGGAAGGGATTGTCTGGCTCAATGGGGAGTTAAAATTACCACGGATTTTTAACTGGGGCCACTGTGCTTTTGCAGGGCGATAAACAGCCTACATTGGCACTTACATGGTTAACTGACACTCCAGTGTGGGTACCTCAGTGGCCTCTGTCCAGAGAAAAGTTACAGGCCCTGCAGGATCTGGTCCAAGAGCAGTTGGCTGCTGGCCACACTGAGCCATCATTCAGTCCCTGGAACACACCTGGTTTTGTTATACAAAAGAAATCTGGGAAATGGAGATTTTTACAGCATTTAAGAAAAGTCAGTACTGTAATGGCACCAATGGGAGTTTTGCAGACAGGACTCCCATCACCCACAATGATACCCCTCGACTGGCCGATAATAGGAATTGATCTGAAAGATTGTTTTTTCACAATTCCTCTAGCTGAGGCTGGCAAAGAAAAATTTACTTTTACAGTACCCTCTGTCAATAATGCCGAACCTGCAAAGCAATATCAATGGAAGGGTTTGCCTCAGGGGATGAAAAATTCACCCACTATTTGCCAGTGGTATGTTGCAAAGGCTTTAACTCCTGTGAGAATCCAGTTCCTGAAATGTTACTGTTTCCATTTTATGGATGATATTCTGTTCTCAGCTGAGCAAAGAGAAACATTTTCTGCAGTTGCAAATGCAGCTAAAGAATCACTTCAGTCTTTTGGCCTTGTCATTGCACCAGAGAAAATACAAACTGCAGAACCTTGGAAATATCTGGGCCTCCTTGTCACTAAAAGAACAGTAAGACCTCAGCCTATTCAGTTACAATTGCCTATCAATACCCTAACTGATGTTCAAAAATTAGCAGGTTCATTAAATTGGTTACGCCCTTATTTGGGGTATACAAATTCGCAGCTGCAACCTCTTTTTGCACTGCTCAAACATTCCACAGATCCATTGGAACCACTGCTCAAACATTCCACAGATCCATTGCATCCTTAACTCAAGAAGCAGTTCAAATCATTCAGTGGTAGAAACATTGTTAACAGAACGATTTGTTTCTCGCATTGATTTGTCTCAAGTTGTTCAGTTTTTTGTTCTCATAGATCAGAACTTCCCCTGTGGGATCCTTGAGTTTCTCTTTGGATTCTCATTTTCCTACTCTCTTTTTGCATTTTCCTCATTAGTGTCATGTCAACCCGTGACCGCTCCTGCTCCCGTTCAGGTACAGGTGTCTGGACAGTGGTCCTGCCCTCGTCAACTGATAACCTGGGGAAGGGGTTATGTTTGTGTCTCTGTCGATGATGGACCACAGTGGGTTCCTGCTCGGTGCGTGCGTCCCTTTTTGCCTCGGGGGAACCGACAGTGATGACTCCTACGCGGAACAGCTCGATTGACTCAGCCCGTGGAACAGCCACAACGTCTGGGTGACCCTGATGAAAGCACTGAACCAGACCACCTTCTGGGCCTCCTTGGCAAAACCAGAGCTACCTTTTCACACATGCCTTGTTGGGGCATCTGTAAATAACTCTGATGCAGTGAAACTTGTTTCTAATGTTACACAGAAAGCCTCGGGCTCATCCAGACTCCTTCTGGGTGATCTGTTGGACCACAGAACTGCCCTTGGAGGGAAATTCTTTTCTCCTCATACCAGCCTGGACCTCCCCAGCTGCACTTGCCATTAATTCTTTCTTTCTCGGGCTGTTTTCTGCTACAACAAAAGCATCCACCCTCTCTGAAGCGACTCTTCAAGCACTCCCAGGGTTCTTCTCTGCTGTCCTCTGTCTGCACACCACTGAACCCAC
>NW_020888233.1:0-3078 GCF_003945725.1 Corapipo altera
GTCAAGAGATCCCAAAGCAAAACAGGAATATTAATATTGGGAAGAACATGTTCACAGGCTCCAAAATAAAACAGGAATATTCTTATTAGTAATGTTCACAGACCCCAACACAAAACAGGAATATTCCCATTGGGAAGAACATGTCACAGGCTCCAAAAGAAAATAGGAATATTCCTATTAGGAATGTCCACAGATTCCACTTCTGTGTCCACCATCACAAGGAGCATCACCAGAATATTACATTTATTATCATTACAATACTTTTTATATTAAGAATGAGGATTCAATCAGGAATTTTGCCAAAATTCAATATATATGATTATTTCTTCCCTTGCACCTTGCTCTGGTTTTTATCTAAGAATTAAAGAATTAAAGAAACCTCTGAGAAGCACCACAACTTTCTGTTCCTGGTGTGTAAGACACACTGATTTTATTTTAATTTTACTTCTTCCAAAGCTGCAGAAAACTACAAAAAAAATAAAACTTTAATAAAAACCAAGTGACGGGCTCTTATTTATTTATAATTAAATTATACAGAGGTGCAGAATTACAGGAGAAGAGTTTCTGCATGGACAGGATCAAATCCCCTGAATTAGGGATCTTTTCATTTCCCAGTTGCTGGGGGAGATTCCTGGGATCCCCTGGAATCAGGATGGGAAGCCAGGAAGGAAGAAGAGCCTGGTGGCAGTGCCTTACCTGCCCCATCGGGGGTCCCCCCATGGGGGGCATCATCTGGGGCATCATCCCGTGGGGCACAGGAGGCATGTTGGGGGGTCTCTGCCCCATGGGGTGCATCCCCATGGGGGGGTAGTGGGGCATCCCCGGGTGTCCCATCTGGAAGAGAGAGACAAAATAGGGAAAAGCAGCGTGAAAGCAGCAGGAATGGCACAGAAATGGCAGGAATTATTTCACACTGGCACTGGAAAGCAGCCCCCGAGGTGGGTCACTCCTCCCAGCCCTCCAGAGCTGGAGCTCGTGGGCATTAACATCTCCATGGAAAAGGAATCACCCCCATCACCCTATGGCTTCCCACAGCAAACCCCATGGAATTTAGGGAGACAGCTGTTTCCATGTGGTTTTCCATATAGGATTTAACACAGGGCACCCTGAGGCACAGGAGTCCAGCAGGTGAAGGATCTTCTGGATGCCCAAGTTCAAGGAATTGCACCTACCCTGACAACCATCCCAGGCTCTTTTCCTAAAAACCCAAATCCTGGTGCTGTCCTAGCACTTGGTGGAGTCACACTCCCCTGTTTTCTTTAAAATACCAAAACACATTCAGAGCTTTCTATTCCAGCAGAAGCACCAGCTCTGAGAGCACCTCCAGATAATCCTGGGCAGCACCTTCCTTTGAGGAACACACTGGGCAGGACAAAAAATATAACCCTTCTTTTTGCTCATGGAATCCCAGAGTGGTTTGAGTTGGAAGGGACATGAAAGGTCATCCTTAAGCCCTGGGCAGGGACACCTTCCACCAGCCCAGGTTGCTCCAAGCCCCGTCCAACCTGGCCTTGGACACTTCCAGGGATCCAGGGGCAGCCACAGCTTCTCTGCCCAACCTGGGCCAGGGCCTCCCCACCCTCCCAGCCAGGAATTCCTTCCCAATATCCCATCTCTCCCTGTCCTCTGGCAGTGGGAAGCAACTAAAAAGGTCTGAATGTTCTGCACTCAACGTTTGACCTCCTCAGGTCACACCCTCAAATCCCAGCAGGGGCAGTGACAGCTCCTGCTTCCCGAGTCTCTGGTGCTGCCCAGGTAATTCCAGGGACAACAGTGCTCCCTGCAAGTCTCCTCTGCCCCTTCCCAGAGTGTCACCACATTTTCTTGTCCTCTCAGAGGGACCTGCCACCCCAGTGCCACTGTCACCGACAGCCCCTCGCTGCTGGTGGCTGTGGTGGGGCTCAGGGTGGGAATGGTGTGGAGCCCTGCTCCCCTCAGCCCTCACAGAATCCCAGGATAGCTGGGGTTAGATCATCCAGAGCAACCAGGGTCACCCAGAGCAGGTGACACAGGAATGTGTCCAGGTGGGTTTGGAATGTCTCCAGAGGGGGAGACTCCAGGCCCTCCCTGGGCAGCTGTTCCAGGGCTCTGGCACCTCCATGGAAAGAAGTTCCTCACAGGCCCTTCCCTTCCAGCTCTCCCTCCTCCACCACAAAAAGGGCACAGGCAGGGCAGAGAGGGGCAGTGCAACCCAGAATTTCAGACTCCCTGAGACTGGAAAAGCCCTCCAAGATCACAGAGTCTCCCCTGTGCCCGATGACCCCCTTGTCCCCCAGCCCAGAGCACTGAGTGCCACAGCCAGGCCTTCCTGGGACACCTCCAGGGCTGGGCACTCCAAACCTCCCTGGGCAGCCCCTGCCAAGGCCTGACCACCCTTTCCAGGAGGAAATTCCTCCTGATGTCCAACCTTTCCCTCCCCTGGCACAGCCTGAGGCCGTTCCCTCTCCTCCTGTCCCTTGTTCCCTGGCAGCAGAGCCCGACCTCCCCTGGCTCCCCCCTCCTGTCAGGGGGTTGCAGAGCCAGAAGGTCCCCCCTGAGCCTCCTTTGCTCCAGGCTGAGCCCCCCCAGCTCCCTCAGCCCCTCCTGCTGCTCCAGCCCCTTCCCAGTTCCGTTCCCTTCCCTGGACACACCTGGCTCTGTGTCCCCGTGTCCCCTGAGGTCCTGGTGGACAATAAACTGTCCCTGCCCAGCAGTGAGCCCTGGAGACCAACGGGATCCTGGGATCAGAAGGAACATTCCCAGCAGGGCAGGGAGGGGATCCTGCCCCTCTGCCCAGCCCTGAGGAGGTACATCTGCAGTGCTTTGTCCAGCTCTGGCTCCTCAGGATGATGCCTAAAGGAGGGATGTGGAGCTGCTGGAGCAGGTCCAGGGGAGGCTGGACCTCCAGGGGATTGCAACCTGACCCATCCTGGGATTCTGGGATTCCAACCTGACCCATTCTGGGATTCCAACCTGACCCATCCTGGGATTCCAACCTGACCCATCCTGGGATTCCAACCTGACCCATTCTGTGATTCCAACCTGACCCATCCTGGGATTCCAACCTGACCCATCCTGGGATTCCAACCTGACCCATCC
>NW_020888234.1:0-3077 GCF_003945725.1 Corapipo altera
CCCCTGCCGTGCCCCCCCAGACCGGCCGTGGGCCCCGACAAGGACCCCCGGGACGCCGGCGCTCGCGACGCCAAACCGCGTTCTTTGCGTTTCACGTGGAGCATGAAGACCACGAGCTCCCTGGAGCCCGGGGAGATGCTGCGCGAGATCCGCAAGGTCCTGGACGCCAACAGCTGCCGCTGCGAGCCCCAGGAGCGCTTCGTGCTGCTCTGCGCCCACGGCAGCCCCGGCCACGACTCCTTCGTGCAGTGGGAGATGGAGGTTTGCAAACTGCCCCGGCTCTCCCTCAACGGCGTCCGCTTCAAGCGCATCGCCGGCACCTCCATGGCCTTCAAGAACATCGCCTCCAAGGTGGCCAACGAGCTCAAGCTCTGAGCCACCGCCCCCCGGGCGCCGGGGAGGGTCCCCGGGGCGGCCGCCGAGCCCGAGCTCTGAGCTGCCGCCGCCGCAGAGCGACTCCGAGGTGGCCACCGAGCTCCGGGTCGTGGGCACGGACGCGGTGACCCGGGAGCGCCTCCGGGGTGGCCACCGGGCTCGGAGTCACGGACACGGACGTGGCAACCCGGGAGCACCTCCAAGTCGTGGACATGGTGACCTGGAGCACTTCTGAGGTGGCCACCGAGCTCTGAGCCATGGACACAGATGCGGCAACCCGGGAGCGCCTCTGGGGCGGCCGAGGAGCCCAAGCTCTGAGCCACGGACAGGGAGGGGACCCACGACACCTCCACGGTGGCCACCAAGCTCCAGGTCACGGACACGGACAGGGAGGGGACCCAGGACACCTCCGAGGTGGCCAAGGAGCTCCAAGTCATGGACGTGGATGTGGTGGCCTGGGAGCACCTCCGAGGTGGCCACTGAACTCTTGAGCCACGGACACGGCCAGGAGGGTCCCCAGGGGGGACACGGGAGCACCAGATGGACCTGGGACCTCTGGGGATCACCTGGATGGACCCTCTGGGGGGTCCAGGTATTCAGGGGGGCGTCCTGGATGGACCCAGGACCACCGGGATGGACCCAGGACCTCCAGGATGGACCTGGGACCTCTGGGGATCACCTGGATGGACCTTGTGCAGGGTCCAGGGCTTCTTGGGGACGTCCCGGATGGACCCGGGGTCACCTGGACGGACCTGGGACCTCTGGGGACGTTCTGTGGGGTCCAGGGCCTTGGACGACGTGGGGACATCCTGGATGGACCTTTGGGGACAAGAGTCCAGGCCTGGATGGCCCTGGGACCTGTTTGGGGACACCCTGGTGGCCCAAGGACCTGTGGGGATCTTCTTGGGGGGAGGTGACAAGGTCCTCCTGAGGGTGGGGGGATGTCCTGGGTGGTCCAGGGACCTCTGGGGACATCTGGGCCGGAGCCGGGACCCGCGGGGACGTTCTGAGGGGTCCCGGGGACATCGTGGGTGGATCAGGGACCTCGAGGGACGTCTGGGGTGGCCCGAGAAGACTTGGGGACAGCTGGGGATGGCCCAGGGCCACGTGGGGACACCCTGGGGCACCTGGGGACATCCCCAGTGACCCCCAGGGACGTCCCGAGCCTTATGGGGGGGGACATGGGGACAGTCCCCTCCCAGGGCCCCCCCCCCCCCCGTGGCCTTATGGGAGTCCCCCCCTCTGTGGGGACGGGGGGGGGTCCCCTCGTGCCCCTCCCCCCCCCGGGGTGTCCCCCGGCCCCTCCCCCCCCCCCCCCCGGGAGGCCCCGGGGGGGGGGAGGGGCGGGGCCGCTGCTGCTCCCGGGGGTCGCCCCCCCACCCCCAAATTTTGACCTGCTGTAGCCCCGCCCCCGGCCGGAGGGGTGGGGACATGCCCAGGGGAGGGGCTGAGCTGTGGCCACGCCCCTGGCCACACCCCCTCCGCGGTGGATTTTCCAGGTTCTAATTAAAAACTTTCCAGAAAGATCCGTTGCCTTTGAGTGGTGCTCCCAGTACTGACCAGTGCTCCCAGTACAGACCCCTGTTCCCAGGACCCCCCAGTGCCCCCCCGGTGCCCCCGGCACTCGCAGCCTCTCTAGTAAAATACCTTTATTGCAAACGGGCCCCTCCCACCCCCCCAGGGCCCCCCAAAGTCCCAGGGACCCCCCGGGACCCCCCAGGAGCCGCGAGTCCCCCGGCCCAGCAGGGGGCGCTCAGCGTGGGGGGGCGTGTCCAGCGGTGGGGGGGCGGGGCCGGGTGCTGTGGGCGGGGCCGAGCAGAGGGGGCGGGGCCCGGCCCGGCTGCAGCGGAGGCGGCGGCCGTGGGAGGGGCCGAGGGGGTGGGGCCGGGGGCGGGGCTGGGCGCAGCAGAGGGGGCGGGGCTGGAGGCCGCGAAGGGGGGGCGGCCGGGGTGGGGGGGGGGGGAGGGGCGGGGCTTGGGAGGGGGTGGGGCTGGGGAAGTGTGGGTGGGGCTTGGACAGGGGAGGGTGTGGCAGGGGTGGGTGGAGCTTGGGCAGGGTGTGGACAGGGTGTGGCAGGGGTGGGTGGAGCTTGGGCAGGGCGTGGACAGGGTGTGGCAGGGGTGGGTGGGGCTTGGGCAGGGTGGAGTCAGTATGTGGGCAGGGCTTGGACAGGGTGGGGCAGGGTGTGGGCGGGGCCATGTGCGGATTGTGGGTGGAGTCAAGGTGTGGGCAGGGCCACGGTGTGTTTGGGGGTGGGGCCAGGACTGATGGGGCGGGGTCAGGATCAGAGGACAGACTGGAATGTGGGCCCAGCCTGGGACTGGGACTGGGAGCCGGGCTGGGACTGGGACCAGGCCCAGTCCAACCATCAGGGCTGGGACCGGGACTGGGCTCAGGGCAGGATCAGGACTGGGACGGTGCCCGGGGCCAGGACAGGACCCCCCAGCAGCCCCAAGCCCGGCCCTTCCTCACCTCCTCATCCTCGTCCCCCTCCCCGGGGGGGGCCGTGGGGGGCTCCCCCCGGCGCTGCCGCTCCCGCAGGAGCCGCTCGAGGCCGAGGCGGCGCCGGGGCCCCAACACGAAGCTCCGAACCTGAGCGGCCGTTTTGTTCCCCAGAACCGCGGCCACCGCCGGGAAATCGCGGCCGTAACGGCGCAGGGCTGGGGGGGGACAGGGGGGGACACGGGGGTCAGGGCTGGGGG
>NW_020888235.1:0-3075 GCF_003945725.1 Corapipo altera
TGCAGAGAAAAATCTGGAAGAGAAGTCAAATTGCCCTTGCTCTCCTTATGTCGCAAGCTAGCTACATGGTCTAGTGAGAAAGAACAATACATAGGAGAGAAGGAACAGCTGCAGATGGACACGTTCCAGGGAGGGGGGGTTGGTGGGTTGTAAAACAGGGAGAACACAGACATTCCCCCCCACTGCACTGCCTAACACCACGGCAGCTGCTGCCAGCCCGCTAACCCCCCGGGGTCAGTGCTGTTGCAGGCACGTTGCAAGGGAGAGGAGGGTTGCCAGGGGAAACACAGAATTACTGAAGAAGGGGGAGGGATACCGTCCCGAACCGGGGGCACCACAATCACGCATGGAGCCTCTGCCGCCACCGCCCGCCACGCCGGGGCCAGGGTCGGGACCGGCACCTGGGACCGCAGTTGCTACCAGTCCGCTGGCACCCAGGGCCGTGGCCGCTGCTGCCAGGGCCGCACCACGGCCCCACTCCGCAACCTCTGCCCCCGCTCTGGCTCCCTTCGGTTCTGCCCGGCCCCTCTTCTTTAGTACTCTAATGTCCTCCCAGGCAAAGCAGCCTTTCTCTCAGTCCGAAGACACAAAACTAACAAGCGACATAACTTAGCTTCGTCGGTCTAACACCAAAACGCTGTAACAAAGCTTTCCAGGCAATAAACACACGCCTTTCATTTGCACACATGGTCTGCCCCCAGGGTGACTAGGAAAACGTTCCCAGGAGCTCACCTGCGCCTTACCCAAGTGCCAGATGCACCCAGGCTCTCCAGGCAACTTGTACCTTCCAAGTGCGGCAGAAACACTTGCATGCAGGTGTAGAGAACAATCAGACCCGGGTCCTGCAGCACGCCCTGCTGCTTTAACAGCTCCTGAGCACCAAGACCTCGCTGCGCCTTGCCCTGCAGCCCAACTGGCTCCGGTCGTGATACTTCAGACGACCCAGGCAATACTCAACAGTCTTTTTCTGGTCCACACGGGGCACCATTGTCATGGGGTATCTGTTGGAGGTCTTGGTCCTGTGGGGGAAGAAAGACACACGACACACACACATACTATGATGAAGAGACACACACTAGGTTGAAAAGCCAGAGAGATGACTGCCTGCTCAGCGCAGCAGGCAGCTTTTTATTAAGTTCTCCCACTTCTACTTTTTCACACACACAACACAAACATATTCCCCCAAAAACACCGAGGAATGCCGAACCTGCACTTCAGCCACGCAGTTCAAGGCTGCGTCCATGGGAACTATCTAATTAGCTCCACTGTTCCCATGGAAAAAGACCCAACACTTTCTAACATTCCAAAACCCTCAAACTTCAGTTCTGGGGCTGTGACTTCACCCCACACATGAAACAACAGCCCACATCCCCAGGACAGAAAGAATGGAAGCTTTGGCTTTGTGGTGCAGTTGGTGGAACAGTCTGGGCCCTACATGAGCACGAAGAGCTTTCTGTGTTGGCACCTTTAACCTGAGAGGAATCTTTGTTTGTATGCAGTTTTGGGATTCGGGCTGGCATTTGGGAGGCACGGTTGAAAACAGGAAACAACAACCCTTATCCCCAGGAAAGAAAACCTGCAAGCTTTGGCTTTGTGGTGCAGTTGGTTTGTCAGCCTGGGGACTCTATGAGCAGCAAGAGCTTTCTGTGCTGGCACCTTTGTTCTGAGAGAAATCTTTTCATGCAATTCTGGGAGTCAGGCTGTCAGTTGGGAGGCAGGTCTGAAAACAGGAAAAAACTGCCCTTATCCCTCAGAAAGAAAGCCTGGAAGCTTTAGCTTTGTGGTGCAGTTGGTGGAGCAGTCTGGGCACTACATGAACAGCAAGAGCTTTCTGTGCTGGCACCTTTGGTGAGGGAGGAATCTTTGTTTGTATGCACTTATGGGAGTCAGGCTGTCAGTTGGTAGGCAGGTCTGAAAACAGGAAAAAACAGCCCTTATCCCCAAGAAAAGAAAGACTGAAAGCTTTGGTTTTGTGGTGCAGTTGTTGAGAAAACCTGGGGACTCCATGGGCAGCAAGAGCTTTCCATTCTGGCATCTTTGGTGTGAGAAGAATGTTTGTTTATATGCAGTTTTTGGAGTCAGGCTGTCAGTTTGGAGGCAAGTTTGAAAACAGAACACAGCAGACATTATCCCCAGGAAAGAAAACCTGGGAGCTTTGGCTTTGCAGTGCACTTGGTGGGCCAGGCTGGGTACTTCATGGGCAACAAGAGCTTTCTGTGCTGGAACTTTTGTGGGAGGAATCTTGGTCGGTATGTGATTTTGGGAGTCGAGTTGGTAGTTTGGAGGCAGGACTGAAAACAGGAAACAACAGCCCTTATCCTCAGGAAAGAAAGTCTGGAAGCTTTGGCTTTGTGGTGCAGTTGGTGGGTCAGACTGGACACTCCATGAGCAGCAAGAACTTTCTGTGCTGGCATCTTTGGTCTTGGAAGAATCTTTGTTTGTATGCAATTTTGGGAGTTGGGCTGTCAGTTGGCAGTCAGGGTTGAAAACAGGAAAGAACAGCCCTTATCCCCAGGAATGAAAGCCTGGAAACTTTTTATTTGTGGTGCAGTTGGTGGGCCAGCCTCGAGACTCCATGGGCAACAAGAGCTTTCTGTGCTGGCACCTTTGGTTGGGAGGAATCTTTGTATGCAGTTTTGGGTCAGGCTGTCGGTGAAAGTCACAGCTCAGAACTGGAAACAAAAGCCCTTATCACCAGGGCAGAAATCCTGAAAGCTTTGGTTTTGTGTTGCAGTTGTTGGTTCAGGCTGGGTACTCTATGGGCAAAACGAGCTTTCTGTTCTAGCACAGTTAGTGTGAAAGGAATCTTAGTCCCTATGCACTTTGGGAGTCGGGCTGTCAGCTGGGAGGCAGGGCTGAAAAGAGGAAACAACAGCCATTATCACCAGGAAAGAAAGCCTGGAAGCTTTGGTTTTGTGGTGCAGTTGGTGGAGCAGTCTGGTGACTGCAAGAACAGGAAGAGTTTTCTGTGAAGGTACCGTTGGTGTGGGAGGAATCCTCATCTGTCAACAATTTTGGGAGTCGGGTTGTCAGTTGGGAGGCAGGTCTGAAAACACAAAACAACAGCCCTTAGCG
>NW_020888236.1:0-1803 GCF_003945725.1 Corapipo altera
ATGGTGGACACAACCCCTGGATGGCAGGAGACACCCCCTGTGCCTCCCACCACTGCCCAGAACACCATCCTGGGCCTGGAAAAGCAAGTCCTGGGGAGACAGGGCCCTCCAGAAAAACTGGAGTTGGACAGTAGGACCCTTTTCCAAAACAACCTTGTGCACGCCTGGACCAGAGACCTCAGCATGGAGTGGATGGATCATATTCCCTGTCAGGCACCAGCCTCTGGGAAAGTTGAATGGTAGAGTGGACTGTTCAAAACCACCTGGAAAGCAATGGGCAGTGGGACCTTGAAGCCTTGGGATCTGCATTTAGCAAAAGCCACTCAGTTAGTTAGTCCTGTAAGCTCAAGAGATAAAACTCCAGGCCAATTCAGTGTCTAAGATCAGCTAAAAAGGGAAGGTCCTTTAATCAGGCCCACAGGCCCAGGGGAACACACATGACGCGCCCTCCCAGGCAATGGTTCTACAGTTTTAGAAGATGGTCTGTCCAATGCCAGAACTCTCCACCCCCTGGTTCTATCCAGTTCTGCCCCTGACACACAGGGCAATTGGGTTTGGGGGCTTTGAGATCCCTTCTTCCTCATCTTTATCCTCTTACAGCACGTACAGTCCTTGGAGCACCTCCAAAGTTCTGGGCTTGAAGGTTGCTTTGTCTCTTGTGGGATCTTGTTTTCCAGGCCTAGGATTCAATAGAGTTGTTTTTCTACAATTCTACCTTGAAAAGCAGTCTAAACATGCTAAAGGAATTTAGAAAGTTTGATATCAAATGGGGTCATAGGGTTGGGTCTGTGTAAACTACTGTGCTAAAAGGTGGCATATAATACAGCTACATTAACATCTACATTTACTACACAACTGCTTTTAAAATATATAAAAAAAATATATCCAGAAAACTTTAAGGCATCACACAAACCTAGTTAGTTAACTCTACCAGTTGAACTGGCCCTGCCCAAAAAGAACTTCTCCATACCACTGAAGCAGAGAAAATCCCTGTGGTCCATCTGAGGAATATGTTGGGGAGGACAGTTTGGATGAGTCCTGCCTTAAGCAAAGGCAAACCCACTCATGGGATTGTTTCTGCTCAAGCACTCCTGGGCTGTGGGACCAGGATATCAAGGACGTGCATTCTCCAGGTCGCTGTGGCTGAGGAAAACTGAGGAAAGAGCTGAGATATTTCTAAACTATATTGTGTTTCAATTTTGTTTGTGGGCAATGAAGGGAAACTTTCTGTGGCTCTAAGTCTCACCAGTTCCTGACCTCCCAAAGAACACAGACCTGAGGAGTTTTGGTTCCCACTCCAGTGGCACTTGGAGCTCCTTCCATACCCAGAGCACAGAGCTCTGTTGTCCCACAAAGTTCTTGGAAATGGAGGGATTAAGGACACAGGACAGGCTGTGGGGACCAGTTGCAGGACATGGTCAGGGATTTGGGGTGGTTGTGACCCCAGTGCAGGACCCGGCACTTGGCCTTGTTGAACCTCCCCCAACTGGCCTGGGCCCATGGATCCAGCCTGTCCAGATCCCTCTGCAGAGCCTTCCTGCCCTCCAGCACATCAACACTCCCCCCAGCTTGGTGTCCCCTGGGAACTGCCTGAGGCTGCACTCCATCCCCTTGTGCAGATCATTGAGAAAGAGATTGAAGTGCCCTGAGCCCAGTGCTGAGCCCTGGGAACACCACTGGATGGAACTCCATTGCCCACCACTCCTTGGGCCTGGCCATCCACACAGATGTTTGCCCAGTGAACAGATGCTGCAGAATGTGTTTGATAAAGGTCCTGTAAGCCCAGAATATTGAAATGAATGC
>NW_020888236.1:1903-3075 GCF_003945725.1 Corapipo altera
TATGGACAGAATCCACATTGGCTGGGTGTCTCTGTAGCTCTACATCTCCCCCTGATGTGGCAGAGCACACAAACTGCCCATCCCTGTGTCCCTTTCTCCACTGGTTATTCTTTGGTTTGGCCCTGAAATCTCCTGAGGTCCCTTCTAGGATGAATCCCAGTGCACTGCCCTCCACCATGGGCCTTCCCTTCCTGATCCAGCATCTGTGGGGCAGCAGAACTGGGTCAGTGCAGGGACAGGGCTGGCTCTGACAGGGGCTGTGAAGCCACTGCCAGGAGGTGACAGCAAGGACAGTTTGCAAAGAACAAATTTAGATACAGTGACTTTGTTGGAATCAAGGGGTCCTTGTGACACCAGAGAAAGTCAAGGAATCAATGAACTGTTGTGACACTTCAGGGTCTCATGGAAGCAAAGGAACCCTGGGACAGTTAGGAACCCCATGGAGTCAAGGGCCTATTGAGACACTGCGAAGCTCATGGAAGCAGAGGAATTCTGGGAGAGTATGGAACTTCATGGAATCAAAGTGCCATTGTGACACTGGAGGGCCTCATGGATCTGCAGGAAATCTGAGTGACTGCAGAGTCTCCTGGAATCAAGTGGCCAGTGTGACACGGGGGACCTCCTGGAAACAAAGAAACCCTGGGACATTTTGGAACTTCATGGAATCACTGGGCCATTGTGACACTGGGGAACCTCATGGAATTGTGTGGCCATTGTGACATTACAGGGCCTCATGGAATAAAATGAAACCTGGGACACTGGGAAACCACATGGGATCAAGGGGTGCTTGTGACCCTGCAGGACCTCATGGAACCAAGGGAAGCCTGTGACACTGAGGAAACTCGTGGAACCAAGCGGCCTTTGTGACCCTGCAGAATGGCACAGAATCAACAACCCATTGTGACACAGTAGGGCTTCATGGAACCAAAAGAATCCCTGGACACTGGAACCTCATAGAAACAAAGGGTCACTGTGACACTGAAGAACCTGATGGAATCAAGGGGCCATTGTGACATTCCTGGGTCTTGTGGATCCAAAGGAATCTTGGGATGCTGTGGAACCTCCCAGAATCAAGGGACCATTTTGACACCGTGGAACCTCATGGAATCAACAGTCCATTCTGGGTCTGCAGGGCCCAGGGAAGCAAAGGAATCCTGGGACACTGTGGAATC
>NW_020888237.1:0-3074 GCF_003945725.1 Corapipo altera
CCTCTGGGTGACCTCTTGCAGCACAAGGGACCCTGTTGAGTGACATTACTTTTTCCTCACCTTCAGTGTTAACCTTTAATGCTACTCTTTGTGGAGATTTCATTCTATTTCCAATACAGAGAAAAGCTCCATCCTGTCAGATCTGCTCTAGACCCTCTCCAGTTCTTCCTCATTCCTCCAGGATGGGCAACCTCACAGACAGACAGACCAGTCCAGATGTGGTGACACAGGGGCTGAGTCCAGGGGAATGACAACTCCCTTGTCTGGGTGCCCACACTCCCCCCAAGGCAGCCCCATGTGCACTTGGTCTTAAATCAAGGGCCCATTCTGATTCTTTGTAAAGTCACGGAATCAAGTGGCACCGTGACACTGCAGGGCCTCCTGGAACCAAAGGAATGCAGGGACACTGTGGAATCTCATGGAACCAATGGACCACTGTGACATGTGGGGTCTCTTTGGAACAAAAGGAACTCTGAGATATCTCCGAATCTCCTGGAACCAAGGGGCCACTGTGCCTCCCCAGAACTCCATGGAATCAAGCAGAGCCGCTGCCTCCCCCCCACTGCCGCACGGACCGGAGTCGCTGGCTCTGCCCCACTTGGACACCTCTGGAGTCAGCGTGTTCTTGGGCACCACAACTGATCTCAGACCAGAGAGTTTCCCACATTTTGGTTTGTCCCCTCTTTCCCGTGGTTTTCTCTTTTGATTTTTGTTCATTCAGGTGGAAAAGGGGGAAGGGAGGCACGTGTTGATCCCTGTTTGTATCTGCTTACAAAAGGGAGTTGTGACAGGGGGAGAGAGAGGAGGCAATTTCTCTCTCTGTTGTAGCTTTGAACTGTTTTGTTGGTATTGCTGGTTTTACTGTTATATTTCTTGTCTGTGAACTGTTATTTTTTTCACTTATACCTCCTTGTATTTTGTCTCCCTGTAGTGGTGGGGAATAAAAGAGGAGTAAATCCATTTTATTGGAGTTCCCACCCCAATATGTGTCTTTAAACCAGGTCAGGTTGCTCAAGGGCTCCCTGAAATTTGGCATCATTCACAAAGGACTTGAAAATACATTTTGTCCCATTGTACAGAGAGATAATAAAGATATTCTCTAGCGGTGTTCAAGGGCTGCTCACTAAGGGATTTCATTAGAAGCTGCTGCCAAGAGGACTTTGTACCATGGATTTTATTTGACACTCTTCATTCAGCCAACTTCCCACCCACCACATCTTCCACTTCTTCAGTCCAGCTCTCACCAGCTGGCCATAAGGAGATGACAGGAGACCATATCAAGGGCCTTGATAAAATCTGGGCACAAAACACCCTCTTCTTTTCCCTCCCACAGGCGTTCTGCAATCCCTGCCTTGTCCTTCCCATGCCTGGCAATGGCTGAAGGAGGACTTGCCCTATCCCCTTCCCTGCTGAGCCTCAGCAGACTGGAACTCTCCCAACCCTCCTTGCTGTCCTGTTTGCAGACTGGTTCCATGTGTGCCTTTGCCAAGGCCCCAGGAAGCTCTGGAATGGCTCTGGCCTTTCCAAGGGTTTGGGAGAGGTCTCCCAGTGACACTGCCCAGCCTTCTCATTAGCCCTGACAACAAAACCTTTTCCATAGCCCACACTTCCAGAGGAGTGCCCAGGACACAATACAGGTTGTCCTGGTGGTTCTGGAGAATGAGAAGGGATTTCTTCCTCGAGGCCAACCCCTCTAATTGGATTTGAGTGCAGCTGAAAGGTTTGCTCAGCATTTTCCCCAGTGCCTCCCTGCCCTGAAGGTTTCTGGCCCTCAGGCTGGAGCAGAGGGGGTTGGGCAGGTGCCTGAGGAGGGGGTAGAACAAGGGCTGTGTCCAACTGTGCCAGGAGGGCTGTGCTGGGCAAGGAGGAGGAGGCTGCAGAAAACAGTGGCACTGGGGAGGGGAAAGGAGCAGGGGGAGAGACCTTGTGCCTGCCCACGCTGGGCAGGAGCTGCCCCAGGATGGCAGCTCTGAAGCACTCCCAGGATGTCCCTGGGAACAGGAGGGCAAGACTGGCTCTGAAAATGAAACCTGGAAAGCAGAGAGCAGGAGTGTCACGGTGTCACTGCAGGAGAGTTCCAGCCCTGGAGCAAGGTGACAGAAGAAGTGACCCAGTACATGCCCTACCCTCAGAAGATGCCACAGCATCCTGGAGATGCTGGAAGGGAGCCCAGCTCTGCTTCACAAGTTCCCAGGGCCTGTCCCTGCCTGTGCTCCAAGGGCTTCCAGCCCCCAGGACTGTGCTCAGAGAGCACTCAGGCCTTACAGCGAGAAAGGGGCTGAGGAGGACAGTGTGGAAGTGGCAAGAGAGCAGCTCTGCAAAGACCAAGCACTGCTGCTCTTTGGCAGTGCTGCTGGGCTGGGATTATTGTCCCCTTCCCCTTTGCAAATACACCCTGTCCTGCAGTGTGCTGTCCTTTAGGAACAGCTAAGAGGAAGGGTCTTGGACAAAGAAGGCACTGCAGGGTCCTTTATTTTGTTTAAATACTCAGAGAGCACAATTCATCATTTATACCTGTCTGGGTCAAATTAAATGGGTAGACACTAAATTAGAAGGCAGATGCATAATAATGTTTTATTGCACAGAAAATTATTGCAAGAAGAACCCAATGACCTCCACAAAAAACCTGAGCAGGAGGGTTGGGCCATTGGTTGGTCCCATTCTGAATGTTACACACCAGAAAACAAGTACTTTATTGCTCCAGAAAAGCATCCAGTCATCATTTTCCTCAGGGCATCCTTGAGCTCCTGGTTCCTGAGGCTGTAGATGAAGGGGTTTAGTGCTGGAGGCACCACTGAGTACAGAACCGACAGAGCCAGATCCAGGGATGGGGAGGAGATGGAGGGGGGCTTGATGTTTGAAAACATGCCAGTGCTGACAAACAGAGAGACCACGGCCAGGTGAGGGAGGCATGTGGAAAAGGCTTTGTGCCGTCCCTGCTGAGAGGGGATCCTCAGCACAGCCCTGAAGATCTGCACATAGGAGAAAACAATGAAAATGAAACAACCAAAACAAAAACAGCAACTAACCACAATAAGCCAAACTTCATTGAGACTGGAGTGTGAGCAGGAGAG
>NW_020888238.1:0-3071 GCF_003945725.1 Corapipo altera
AGAGGAGGATATGATGCCACTGGGAGCTGTGATGAGACAGGAGACATGCAATGTCACAGAGAAGGGTGTGAGGTCATAGGAGACCTGCAATGTCACAGAGAAGGATGTGATATCACAGGCAAACTGTGATGTCACAGAAATGGTTGGGATGACATAGGAGACATGCCATGTCACAAAGGAGGATGTGATGTCACAGATGAGGATGTGACGTAACAGAGGAGGATGTGATGTCTCAGGGGAGCTGTAACGTCAGAGGAGAGCAGTGATGTCACAGAGGAGGATGAGTTGTCACAAGAGACCTGTGATGTTATAGGAGAGCTATGATGTCACATAGGAGGATGTGAAGTCAGAGGAGAACTGTGATGAGGCAGGAGACATGGGATATGACAGAGGATGATGTGATGTCACAGGGAAACTTTGATGTCACAGATGAGGATGTGAGGTCACAAGAGGGCTCTGATTTCACAGAGGAGGATGTGATGTCACAGGGAGCTGTGATGAGACAGATATGGTTGGGATGTCATAGGAGACATGCAGTTTCACAAAGGAGGATGTGATGTCACAGAGGAGGATGTGACTTAACAGAGGGGGATGTGATATCTCAGGGGATCTGTGATGTCAAAGGAGAGCTGTGTTGTCACAGAGGTGGATGTGATGTCACAGGGGAACTGTGATTTCGCTAGGAGGATGTGATGACATAGGAGACATGCAATGTCGCAGAGGAGCTGGGATGTCACAGAGGAGGATGCGATGTCACAGGCGAGCTGTGATGAGGCAGGAGACATGGCATATCACAGTGGGGGATGTGATGTCACAGGGGAACTGTGATGTCACAGACGAGGATGTGATGTAAAGGGGTGGATGTGATGTCACAGACAAGGATGTGATATCACAAGGAAACTGTGATGTCACAGAAATGGTTGGGATGTCATAGGAGACATGCAATGTCGCAAAGAGGATGTGATGTTATAAAGGAGGATGTGATGTCACAGACGAGGATGTGATGTAACGGGGTGGATGTGATGTCACAGAGGAGGATGTGACGTAACAGAGGAGGATGTGATATCTCAGGGGATCTGTGATGTCAAAGGAGAGCTGTGTTGTCACAGAGGAGGATGTGATGTCATAGGAGACATGCGATGTCACAGAGGAGCTGGGATATCACAGAGGAGGATGTGATGTCATAGGAGACCGACGATGTCACAGAGAAGGATGCGATGTCACAGGAAAACTGTGATGTCATAGAGGAAGATTTGATGTAACAGGGAAGCTGTGAAGTCTTAGAGGAAAATGTGATGTCAAAGGAGAGCTGTGACGTCACAGAGGAGGATGTGATGTCACAGGGGAGCTGTGATATCATAGGAGGTCTGTGATGTAACAGAAGAGGATGTGATATCACAGGGGAACTGTAACCTCAGAGGAGAGCAGTGATGTCAAAGAGGAGGATGAGTTGTCACAAGAGACCTGTGATGTTATAGGAGAGCTATAATGTCACATAGGAGGATGTGATGTCACAGGAGAGTTGTGATCAGGCAGGAGACGTGATATGACAGAGGAGGATCTGATGATACAGGGGAGCTCTGCTGTCGCAGCGGAGGATGTGATGTCATAGGAGACCCGCAATGTCACAGAGGAGGATGTGATGTCACAGAGGAGGATGTGATGTCTCAAGAAAGCTTTGATGTCATAGAGGAGGATGTGATGTCACTAAAGGATGTGATGTCACAGAGGAGGATGTGGTGTCACAGGGAGCTGTCATGTCACAGCAAAGGATGTGATGCCATAGGAGACATGCAATGTCACAGAGGAGGATGTGATGTTACAGAGAAGGATGTGATGTCACAGGGAGCTCTCATGTCGTGGAGAAGGATGTAAAGTCACAGGGAAGCTGTGATGTCACAGAAAAGCTTGTAATGTCATAGGAGATGTGCGATGTCATAAAGGAGGATGTGATGTTACAGAGGAGGATGTGATGTCACAGAGGAAGATGTGATGTCACAGGGGAACTGTGATGTCAAAGGAGAGCTGTGATGTCACCGAGGAGAATGTGATGTCACAGGGGAACTGTGATGTCAACGGAGAGTTGTGATGTCACAGATGAGGATGTGTTGTCACAGGGGAACTGTGGTGTCACAGAGGAGGATGTGATGTCATAAGATAGCAGCGATTTCACTGAAGAGAATGCAAAGTTGCAAGAGAGCTGTGATGTCACAGAGGAGGATGTGATGTCATAGGAGACCTACGATGTCACAGAGAAGGATGTGAGGTCACAGGAGGACTCTGATTTCACAGAGGAGGATGTGATGTCATAGGAGACATGCAATGTCACAGAGAAGGGTGTGATGTCATAGGAGACCTGCGATGTCACAGAGATAGATGTGATATCACAGGGAAGCTGTGATGTCACAGAAATGGTTGGGATTTCATAGGAGACATGCAATGTCACCGAGGAGGACGTGATGTCACCGAGGAGGATGTGATGTCCCAGGGGAACTGTGGTGTCCCTGAGGAGGATGTGATGTCTTAGGAGACATACAATCTCACCGAGGAGGATGTGATGTCACCGAGGAGGATGTGATGTCACCGAGGAGGATGTGATGTCACAGAGGAGGATGTGATGTCACAGGAGAACTGTGGTGTTTTAGGAGAGTTGTGATGTCACAGAGGAGAATGTGATGTCATAGGATACCTGGGATTCCACAGAGGAGGATGTTAAGTCGCAGGAGAACTGTGATGTCATAGAGGAGGATGTGATGTCATAGGAGACATGCAGTGTTCTAGAGGAGGATGTGATGTCGCAGGAGAACTGTCATGTCACAGAAAAGGAGGTGATGTAAGAGGGAAGGTGTGAAGTCTTAGAGGAAAATGTGATGCCAAGGAGAGCTGTGATGTCAGTGAGGAGGATGTGATGACACAGGGCAATGTGGGGTCACAGAGAAGGATGAGATGTCACAGGAGACCAGTGATGTTATAGCAGAGTTGTTACATCACAGAGGAGGATGTGATGTCATAGGAGACCAGCAATGTCACAGAGAAGGATGTGATGTCAGAGGGGAGCTGTGATGTCACAG
>NW_020888239.1:0-1283 GCF_003945725.1 Corapipo altera
GTCTGTTATTCTTGAGTTAAGAAAGCTCCTTTGGATTGGTGAGCAGAACAAAGTGGATCCTTCAGAGTTCCCATGTGTGTTTGTGTCTCAGCCTGTGTTATGATTCAGGGCTGTCAGTTGTTGTCACTGAGGAGTCAAACTCTGCTTTAAATAATGAGACACTGGCCTGATGGCCCAGTGTCAAGGAAAAAGGGGGAATGATATCTGAGTGTTGAGATGTAACAAGAGCTGGTCCTTTTTGCAGGGGGATGTAGCCTGGGAACTGCACTGAGCTGAGCCAAGGGATTTAAAGGGACCAACCAAGGGAGGTGAAGAAAGAAGGAAGAAGGGAAGTGAGGCAGCAGCCAAGCAGCACCAAGTTCCTGTGTCAGCAGGTGAGTTGTGTTGAGGTTCCTCAGGCAGGCACTGAGGACTGTGAGGGCTCCAGACAGAGCAGACCTGCGAAGGCCCTTGGAAACCTTCTAAACATAGGTGTGTAAAGTAATAAGTGTTGGAAAATGCCCTGAATGTGGAACAGGAATGCAGGGACTGAAAATGAATCCTCCTGTGATGCTGACCCCTCCCATGAGCTGCAGTGGAGACACCTCCCTGTGCCCTTTGGGAGCGGATTGCTGGGGCACCTGGTCGACTGGATTCATTCAAGAGCATAGGAATAAAAGATTACCTGGCTTCTAAACCTCATGAGTTGAGTCTGAGATTCTTATAAGAAATTTTAGGCAACACCTGAACTTCTAGTGTGTGATCTGGAGTTGAATTGAAAAGAGATTATCCAGGGAACAGGAATCTTGCTCGTTCCAAGAAGTTGCACTTGCTGAACTTCCCCTGTGAGCTGATGCCCTTGGCAGGAGAGGTGCTCAGCAAGGAGGCTCTTTGCTGCTAGGCAGGAAGAAAGGTCAGTGCCCTTCCTCCCCAAGGCCCAGCCCAGCAGGGCTGGCAGGAGCTGCTGGTGTGGCTGCTCTTGGGGTTCTCAGCTGTGCCCGTGGGGTGGTGACATCGTGTTCCTGCCTGTGCTCCAGGGCAGCCAAAAGCCCCAGCACAGCCCCTGGGCCTTTTTGGGAGCCTGAGCTATTGCAGCCCTGGGGATGGGGGTCTGGGTTTTCTTTGCCTAAAAGTAGAACCATGGGGGAATCTCTTATCTCACAGTTGGTATTTTTTTGGATATTTTAATTAATTACAACTTTAGAAGAGAACGTTGTGTAACTTAGCAACTGACTTGCACTGGTTACACTGAAAGTGCCAAGGAGTTGTAGTGTCCACTGGATTGTTTGTATTGAAGCAGTTTG
>NW_020888239.1:1383-3070 GCF_003945725.1 Corapipo altera
TTCCTGTGGTGTGGGCCAGTGGAATTCCAAGAAAATGGACAAGGGCAGAACCTGTAAGAATTACCCCTAAGCCAGAGTCTCTCCTGGTAAGGCAAACCCAGTATCCTTTAAAATTAGGAAGCCAAGCTGCATTGGTTCCAGTAACAGCTAAATTTGCTCCTCATGGTTTGATAGTAGAATGTGAATGCAAGGACCTGTAAAGAAAGGAAATGGGAAAGCTGATTGATTCCTGGGGGCAGGGGCTGACAGACAGTGGCACTGGATGTTTGGTTGTGGTTGGGAATGAGCAGCTTGACCTCCCCAGGGTTGTCTGTGCTGGGGATGGGTTTGGGTCCTGTGTGGCCACAGGTCTGTGCAGCAGCTGGAGGCTGGGCAGGTTTGGGGGCTGTGGTGTGCCAGGCTCCTGAGTTTGTTGTCCCTGTTTCCTTTCAGTGTCCCCGTGTCCCTGCAGGCAGAAGAGCCCAGGCCTGAGCTGGCTGAGTGTTGGTGTGACCCACAGTGGGTGTCCCCTGCCCTCGGGACAGTCCCCAGAGCTCCCTTTGGCATCCCCTGCTGAAGGGTGGGAGCTGCCCAGAGCCAGCAGCATCCAGCTGGAGGATCCCAGAGGATGCAGCTGATGTTGTCTGGGAGGTAAGAGGTGGGGGTGCAGGAGCTGGCAGGGGTGTTTGCAGGCAGAGGGAGGGCAGGAGCAGGAGAATTGCAGCTGCCAGCAGCTGGGTCCGTGCTGGATGGAGTCGGGGCTGGGAAAGGGCCCTGAGTGTCAGGGCAGGGGAGAGCCCAGGGTGGCCCTGGGAGCCCTGGGGCTGTGAACAAGTGCAGTGGGCAAAGGAATGGGCACTGGAGAGCTGGGAAAACAGCTGGAGGAGTTGCAAGGAGAACCAGGAGACTGGAATCCAGGAGCAGCAGCTCCTTGTGTGTGTAGAAGCAGCTGTACTGCAGCCCCGAGTGAGGTGGAAAATGAACCTCAGGAGGCTGGGAACGAGTCCCCCAAACTGGTTAAAGTGGGATGGACTCTTCCCAAGAGTCTGAAAAGCTTTTCTTGTTTTTGTTTGTTCTGCTTTATCAGTTGAAAACAGAAGTGATTTTCAAGGTGTTGGCACTTGTTTTCCTGTGTCTTTGGTGAGGTGCTGACTCAGTACCTTTCCTGGAGCTGCTGTTGGATGAAGAGGTGCCCCCAATTGACCTGGAAGGTCCTGTTTTTTTCCCTGCTTCTCCCAGCTTGTCCAGGAGATGAAATTCCAATGCTACAGTCTAGATGGGTCATGGTTCTCCCAAAAGGAACCTTTGTGCCTTCAAGACAAGTTCTGTTGCCACTGGAACTGTTGCGGAAGTGGAGCATTGGCAGTGAGAGGCCTGGAATGATGTTGCTGTGGCACAGATGAAATGAGCAGTGATGGTGCAATTGGCTGTTTGCTCTTGAATGTGACTGTAAGAGCTGCAGGAGTGCAAGGTGTGTGTTCCAGTCCCCAGCATTTGGTTTGCACATGTCCTGCTCAGACACAGCTCCAACTTCCTCAGTCCTTAACACAACAGAGTGAGAATTAAGGACTGGCACTGTTAAGGTGATTGGTGTGACAGGGGTTAAACTGGAAAACATTGGGTAATTCCTCAGTTTGTCTATTTGCTAAACTCACCCAAAGCTGTGCTAGGAAGAGATGGAGTGGAAAAGTTGAGGCAGCAATGAAAT
>NW_020888240.1:0-3070 GCF_003945725.1 Corapipo altera
ACTCAGCGCTATGACCCCGTTTGATATCAAACTTTCTAAATTCCTTTAGCGTGTTTACACTTCCCTTCAGGGTTGAACCGTAGAGAAAACTCCTCTATTGAACAACATCACACCCTAGGCCAGGACAACAAGGTCCCACAAGAGACAAAGCAACCTTCCAGCCCAGAACTTTGGAGGCACTCCAAGAACTGTCCATGCTGTGAAGAAGATAAAGATGAGGAAGAAGGGGTCCCAAAGACCCCAAACCCAATTCCCCAAGGGGCGTGTCGGGGCAGAACTGGGCAGAACCGGGAGGGGGTGGAGAGTTCTGGCATTGGACAGACCATCTTCTAAAACTGTAGAACCATTGCCTGGGAGGGCGCGTCGTGTGTGTTCCCCTGGGCCTGTGGGCCTGATTAAAGGACCTGCTCTTTTGAGCTGATCTTACACACTGAATTGGCCTGGAGTTTTATCTCTTGAGCTTACAGGATTAACTAACTAGGTGGCTTTTGCTAAATGCACATCCCAAGGTTTGAAGGTCCCACTGCCCATTGCTTTCCAGGTGGTTTGGAACAGTCCACTCTACCATTCAACTCTCCCAGAGGCTGGTGCAGGACAGGGAATATGATCCATCCACTCCATGCCAAGCTCTCTGGTCCAGGTGTGCACAAGGTTGTTTTGGAAAAGAGTCCTGCTGTCCAACTGCAGTGTTTCTGGAGGGCTGTGTCTCCACAGGACTTGCTTTTCCAGGCCCAGGATGGTGTTCTGGGCAGTGGTGGGAGGCACAGGGGGTGTCTCCTGCCATCCAGGGGTTGTGTCCACCATGGTCAGCATGTAGAGCTTGCCTTGGTGGGTTTGGGGAGTGTGCTGGGATCAATCTGCCAGGCCTGCCCACATCTCTGTTTCAGCCATCATCCCCCACCCCACAGGGGCTTTACCCTCTTGGTCTCTTTGATGGCAGCACATGTTTCCCAGGTCTGGAGAACCTGGCAGTTGGTGTCCATGGTTAAATGCAGCCCTGGATCACAAGCCCAGCTGCATGTTGCACCTCTTCCCTCAGGACCTGAGGTGTCCTGGGCCCAGTGAGCCAGGAATAATTCCCCCTTGTGTTGTCAGTCCAGCTCTACCGGAGACACTTTCATCTGGTCAGTCCCATCCCCCTGTCCATTGTTGGATGTCACTCAGCAGCCCAACTCTTGGCTCCCTGTGCATCTCCAGGATGGACTTTCACAGCCAACCTCTCGACCCGGGTGGCAGGAGGGCCTACCCTGATAAGGCCTAAAATCCCATCAGACAATGCCAACAGTGCCAGCTCTCCTGCAAGCTGTCTGTGAGATCTGCCAGTTACCGGTGGCACCATGGGAATGGTTTTGGTGTTGAATGATGCTCAAACCAGCCTGGTTCACCCAACTGCAAACACACAGCCTGCTTTTGGAAGTTGGATGGGCCAGAGAAGCTGCTCACTGGCCTGTCCATTTGTGAGGAGCAGTCAGTCCCTTCCTACTAGAGAAGTCCAGTCCCCTTTCATCCAGGCAGGTTCTTCTAACACAGCTCTTCTTGGGGTAGATGTGTGGAGATTCCTGCCTTGGCTGGGGATGCCCTGCAAGGACACTCCTCAAGGCTGAGAAAAGAAATATCCCCACGACCATTTTTATGGTTGAGTTACATCAGATTTCTATGTAATAATTATTTCTTTTGGCTAGTTTTAATATACTTGTTTCAATAATTGCTTCAATGTAGTGCACTATCCTATACTATACTGTACTACTTGTAGTTTTAGCTCTTGTATTGTGTAGTAAATAATTTTGGTTTAGATCTTTTGTCTGATCATTTGTAAGAATAAATGATTCATTTTATATAAATATTCTCATTTGGCCAATCATTAAAACCAGTGGGAAAAAAAGTGATTCAATACCACTTCTGTAATTCCTTACATTTAATTTGTTGTAAAATCTGAGGCAAAGATTGGATCCTTATTCCTTGAGGCTCCACAGTGGGACAATGGCTCCTTGATTCCAAGAGGTTGCACTGTTTCCCAGCATTCTTGGGCTCCATAAGGCCCTGCAGTGTCACAGTGGCCCACTGATTCCATCATTTTCCCCAATGTCGCAATGGACCCTTGATTCCTTGAGGATCCACAGTGTCACAATGGTCCCTTTGACTCCAGAAGGCCTTGCAGAATCAGAATGGCCCCTGGATTCTGTGAGGTTCCAAAATGTCACAATGGCCCCTTGATTCCATGAGATTCCACAATGTCCCGTTGGTTCCCTTTGGTTCCAAAAAGTTCTGGGATGTCACACTGGTCCCTTCATTCCCTGATGTTCCACAGAGTCCCGGGGTCCTTTTGATTCCATGAGGTTCCACAGTGTCCCATGTTCCCTTTGGTTCCAGGAGGCCCCAGTGTATTCCAATGGCCCCTGGATTCCAGGAGATTCCACAGTGTCCTGGGGTTCCTTTGTCTCCCTGACTTTTGGCAGTGTCCAGGTTCCCTTTGTTCCCAGGAGGTTCCTTTGTTTCCATCAGGCCCTGCCACGTCCCAGACTCCCTTTGGTTCCATGAGGTGCTGCAGGGTCACAATGTCCCCTTTATTCCATGAGATTCTACCATGTCCCAGGGTTCCTTTGGTTCCATGAGATTCCAAAATCCCTGCTTCTTATCCTTCCAAAATTTGTGGGCCCATTCTAACCCTGCCTGGGATGGAGCACCATTGTGTTTCTGCAGGAATGGATCCATGGCCATCCTGCCACTGCACCAGAGCACAAGTGATTGACTGCAACCCCTGCAGTTCTCTGGCATTGCTGGGGACAAATGCAGGAACTGCCAGGAGCTCTGCAGAGCCCTGACAGTGCCACTGCAATCCCAAGCTGCATTGCCCGGCTCAACACTCAGCACAGCCAAGGCCACAACCCTTCCTGAAAGGTGTCCCTTCTGGGCAGGGCCAGGGGGACAAACCCCTCCCTCTGTCCCTGCACATGTTGGGTCCAATTCTCATCCCCCACTTAGGGTCAAAGTCAACCTACATTGGGTGTTCAGATTTGCATTTCCTTCACTCTTTTGTGCTTCCAACACACACCCCCCCCAGTCTGGGCAG
>NW_020888241.1:0-3068 GCF_003945725.1 Corapipo altera
CAGCACCGAGCGGCCCGTGCCGTTCCCCGCCGGGGCGCAAGGGGCGCTGCCGCGCGGTGCCGCCGGTGCGGCCATGGCGGAGGGTCCCGGTGCCCAGCCGGGCTTCGGCCGCCCCGTCCCGCCGCCGCAGACCGGCTGGGAGCGGCTCCGCGAGCTCTGGCAGCGGGAGTGAGCGCCGGGGATGGGGCGGGATTGGGCCGGGGCCGCTCCCGCCGGTGCCTCCCCGCCTCATCCCGGCCCTTTCCCTTTGCAGCGAGCTGCAGCGGTTCCCTGAGGAGACGGTGAACCTCTTCAAGGCGGCGTTCACGGCGGGCCTGGCCGGCTGGCTGTACGGCGGGCTGCCCGCCTTCGTCAGCGCCCGCAAGGCCTTCATCGAGCGCAGCCACGGGGAGCTGTTCCAGAACCGCGCCGATGCCGTGGTACGGCATCCCCGGGGGGGAGCCGCTGCCCCAGGTGTGGGGTTTGCCCTTGGAGCCCGCTGGAGGCCGTGTGGCCTCGCGTTTGTAGGACGCGTGTGTGTGTCTCTGTGTCTCTGTGTGTGTGTGCCCTATTTTGGTACTTTGCGGCAATAAGAGCGAGGCGTTTGCTGTGTCTTGAGTGTGTGCAGCCTGCCTGGTCAGCTGCTGTAAGTTGGCTCTTCCCTGATACCCAAAATTCCGCACGGTTAACTTAGAAGAAAGTGTCCCTAAGTTACAGAAAGAGCTGGTGACAAAGTTTCCCGTTCTGTTAAATGGCCGATTAGTATGTCTTGAAGGGCCTTTTTGCTTCTTAATTTTAGTGTGCTGGCAAGAGACTTCACAGCGCTTTTGTCTTAATAATGGGAGTTATTTTAAGACCGTTTAAAGTTCTTTTACAGCAGCACAACAAAGAACATTTGTGACATTTTATAGATGTGACGTATGTGGACTTTAAAAGTGTTGGTTACCCGGATCAAGAGGGAGAAAACCCCTTTAAAAATCTGCCTGATGTAAAATCTGATTTTTCATCACTCTCAATTAGAGTTTGCCCCTGACATAGCAGCCTGTAAAGTACCAGTGGCTTCCCTCTGGTGACTCTGCACCCGAGCTAAGCTTTTACACCACAAGCACTGGAATTGAGAATTTATTTACTTTTGTGGTATTAACTGCAACATTTTTAATTTTCCTGAAGCTTCTACTTATCACGTCTTTTAAAAACCCTCTCGTTTTCAAACTTTTAAGCGCCAGCATTAAACTGCAGAGCTTGGAGGGTCTGTTAACATTTAATGCAGGCGGTTGTTATTTACTTGCTGTTGTTTACTGATGGTTATTTAATTATGAATACTCTCTGAGCTCATAATAACGAACTAGTTTCTAGTTTTTTGTGTAACCTGTCCTCTCTCTGGCCTTAGCAATCTGCACATCGTGCTGGCCTCCGCAGTTTCATCCGCTACGGCTGGCGCTGGAGCTGGAGAGTCGCGGCTTTCGCGACAATATTCAAGTAAGTGTTTCTCGACAGCAGCTGGAGGAGAGCTGGCTTTGTGCTCCTGCATCAGGAGGCAGCACTCACAGCTCTGGTGACTGGTTGAGGCTCCAAGTGTTTCGCTAACATGATTGATCAGGCGTGAACGTGAAGAGGGTTTAACCTTTTAGAATGATCCCAGAATTCAGATCTTCTCACGAACCAACCCAAACCCTAAAAGCCCTGTTCTTGCATCTAATCCATGATGTTGGTGGCTGGAATACTGTTCCTCCCTTCCTTGACAGCTTCTTTCTGCTTTTGTTTCACCTCTCTTTGTGTGTTTTTCTCTGGGAGAGTGTGATAGCGTGTTGGCAGTTTCTGGAAGAGCTTTCTATCCCACATTAATTTTTCTCCTTGTTGCTATGCCTCGTTACTTCTAGTTTGTATACACCAATGTTACTCACAATCTCTGTCATCACTCCTAATTTGTGTGCACTAATGTTACTCACAATTCTTTGTTTTTGTCCTCAAACTCTTTGCAGATGGTTGTCATGTTCTTAAGCAGTCGCTGAACATCAGACCTTCCAGTTCTATGTACCTTTTCAGGCCTTCACATTTTCCCTGCACACACAAAACCCGTGCAGAGAGAGTGTTCCGCTCCCCCGAGTTTCTCCCTTGGATGTTTCAGTGCATTTCTGACAACAGAGCATCAAATTAAGAATGCTCTTCCAAGTAGAGCCCTTTTAAAACTAGGAATATCTCTTTCCCTGACGTTCAAAGGGGTAAATCTGTGTGTGGTCCTAAGCCTGCTTTGTCTCTGTGTGCAGGTATGTTCTGTCCCCTTCTGCTTTTGAGACCCCAGCAGTGTTTTGACTGTCGTTATTTGATGTTTTTGTCTCCCTGACTTTTTGTTCCTTTCTGAATTTCTTCCTCGATCTTTTCTTTTTGTTTGGTATCTGGTTTTAGGTTTAGTTAGCCTACAGTTTGCCTTCTCTCCAGGAGCTTTTGATTTCTGTGGGTTTTCCTGTGGATTTCTTTGGATTTGACACGTAACCTCCACCAGGTGTCTCCCCTGCAGTCAGATCAGCCCCCTTTTCACCACCACCCCTTTGGAAAAGGCTCTGAAAGGAGCTGCTCGACATTAAATGTTTCTGTAGAGCCCCAGTTGAAGGTTTTGCCCTGCAGCTGTGCAAATTTCAAGTTTCACAGTTAACACCCAAGAAAATCGGGCAAGGTCTTACTGACACACGGGTCAGCTTCTGGGGGTAAAGGTCCTACAGCAGGACTGGCTGACTGACAGGGCTTTGTCATTGCTCAGTTTCTTTTATCCTTGACTATATTCTGTTTTCCAGTGAGGCACTGGAACAGTGAGGCCGTGGATGTCCCATCCCTGGAGGTGTTCAGGGCAAGGCTGGATGGAGCTCTGAGCAACCTGGGTCCAGTGGAAGGTGTCCCTGCCCACGGCGGGGGGATGGAACTAAATGATCCCTAAGGTCCCTTCCAACCCAAACCATTCCATGGTTCTGTACAATGGAAAAAAAAAAAAATCTTTGATTAAAAAAAAAAGAAAAAGAAATAATATCCCAGATCCCAGCTGGGAACTCTGGTATTCCCTGGCCTGTGTCTGTGCAGCTGCTTCAGTAAAGCCA
>NW_020888242.1:0-3065 GCF_003945725.1 Corapipo altera
GGGGGGGGACCTACAGGGGATGGGGGTCTGTGGAGGGGGAGGGACCCCGGGAAAAGCTGCTCAACAGGGGGAGGGAGCTGGGGTGGTTGGGGACAGCGGCCCTATGGCCGGGCCCTATAGGGGATGGGGGCTGTAGGGATGGGCTATAGGGGGATCGGGAGCTATAGGGCTTGGGGAGCTATAGGGATATGAGGGGGCTGTAAGGGATGGGGGGCTATAGGAGAAGGGGGGGCTGCAGGGGATGGGGCTGTAAGGGATCGGGAGGGGGGGGGCGGCCCGGGGGGGGCCGGGGGGGCCCTGTGGGACCCTCTGGAATGACCCCCCTGCAGGATGAGCCCCCTAAAGCATCCCCGCGCGGCCCCGCCCCGCCCCGCCCCCGCGCGCTCACATCCGGCCCCGCCCCCGCCCCGCCCCTCCCAATCCAAACCCCTCTGGGTGGGCGTGGTCTCGTGGTGACGTCATCACCAGTCCCGCCCCCGGCTCTGCAGAGGGAAGGGGCGGGGTCTTGCGGGGTGTGGTCGGTGACGTCACCGCGGACAGAGACACCCGAAAAAAGAACCCCTGGGGCGCCCCTTCTCCCCCTCCGAGGCTGCCCCTCCCCGGGACCCCCCTCCTCCCCTCCCCTCGGGATTTCGCTCCCCCACACCCCCCCAGGCCGTCGGGGGCCGCTTCAGTGCCGGGTCTTTATTAGGGGGAACGGTCGGGGGGAGGAGCCAAGCGCGTTTCGGGGGAAATCCAGGCGAGTTTGGGGTCCGAGGAGCGTCCCACGAGGTCATCGGGAGCCTCATTCCTCTGGGGGGCGGGAGGGGGGCAGGGGGTAAATGGGGGACCTCGAATCCGAGGGCTACCCCCCTCCCCCCCCAGGGACCCCCGCTGACCGTCGGGGGGGCAGGGCAGGACGTGCAGGCAGGGCCGGGTCTCCTCCAGGCGCAGCCTCTGCCCCAACAGGGGCTCGCAAAGCGGCCTCGGCGTCCCCCAGAACGTCACGTTCCTGCTCCCGCTGCTGCCCACGTTTGTCACCGTCAGCCTGCGGGGGACACCGTCAGCCCGGGCCCCACGGCCTCACAGACACCCCACAGGGACCCAGAGAGACACCACAGGGACCCCAAAGAACCTCCATAGAGACCCCGAAGAGACCCCATAGGGACCCTATAAAGACCCCAAAGAAACCTCACAGAGATCCCCTAGAGCTCCCAAAGAGCCCCCCAGAGACCCCCAGACACTCCATAGAGACCCCCCAGTACACAGAGCCCTCCTGGCCCCACAGAGGCCTTATAAAGTCCCCCTGGCCCACAGAGCCCCCCCAGCCCCACAAAGCTCCCCCAGACCCCCCCAGCCCCTCACGCACTTGTAGGAGGGGTAGGTGGCCTGACACTCCCGGCTGCGGCTCCGCATGGGGCTGGTCCCACACGGGGGGGTGCAGAGCCCCCAGGGGCTCCAGTCTGACCAGTTCCCACGCACTGGGGGCACAGGGCAGCGTCACCCCCCGCCCCCCGCACTATGGGGCGGCTCTGGGGCAGCTCCAGAGCTCCAAACGAGCCCTGTGAGACGGCTCCGGGGCAGCTCTGGGGTGGCCCCGGGGGGCGGGGGTCACTCACGGAGGCAGTTCTGGATGTTGTAGCAGGCACGGACGTGGATGGTGCCGAGCCCCTCCTCGGCGGGGCACGAGGGCCCCCCCTGGCCGTGCCCCACACACGCCCGGGTGCGCCGCTGCTGCCCCACCGTGCTCTTGCAGGCGATGGACTCCCAGAGCGGGCGGGTGCAGGGGCTCCAGGGGCCCCACGGCCCCCAGTGCAGCACCTCTGAGGGGCACGGGGGGGGTCAGCGGGGCCCCTGACCCACGTGGAGGGGCATCGTGAGCAGGGAATGGAGGGTGGGGTGAGTGCCCCACAGCGAGGGCAGAGATGTGGTGACCCCACAGCAAAGGGGAGGGGACCCGCGGTGCCCTGAGGGTGCCCCATGGCAGTGGGGTGGGGGAGCCCCCGTCCCCTCTTCGAGCCCCGCCCCTGAAGGCCAAGCCCCGCCCCAGGACTTGCCCCGCCCCATGTCACATTTTCCCAGGCCACGCCCCTCCCCGCTGGAGCCCCGCCCCCTCAACCAGAGCAGAGCAGCAGTGCCTGCCCGGGCCCCGCCCCCTCCAACCCCCCCCTCCAAAGCCACGCCTTTCCAAATCCACACCCATCTCCAGCCTCGCCCCTCCAAAACCCAACCCCTTGAAGCTCCGCCCCTCCAGAGCCCCACCCTCACAGACCCCGCCCCTTCAAAACAAAGCCCACCCCCCAGGGGCCCCGCCGTCGAGGCCCCGCCCCAATTGGCCCCGCCCCATTTGGCCCCGCCCCATTTGGCCCCGCCCCATTTGGCCCCGCCCCATTTGGCCCCGCCCCTCACCCGGGCAGGCCCCGACGGGCCCGCAGACCCCCCGCCGGGTGTCTTTTCCTGCGCAGGCGCGGCCGCCGTGCTGGGGGGGAGGGGCGTCGCACGCGCGGCGCAACGTGACCCCGCCCAGCCCGCACGTGACCGGGCAGGGCGTGGCCGCTGACCACGCCCCCCACGCGCCGTCCACTGCGGGAGGAAGGGGCGGGGTCAGGACCGTCAGGCCACGCCCCCCCTCGCGGGGGGCCACTCAGGGGTGGGGGGTCCCGGGGGGGTCTGGGGGTCCAGGATGTCCCGGGGCAGTCTGGGGGTGCCGGGGGTCTCACCGGGGCAGGGCTGCAGCCCCGGGCACTCCTGGCTGTCGGTGGCGCTCCCGGCACACGGGGCCCCGGGCGGGTCCCTCGAAGGCGATGGTGAATCACAGTGGCGCTCGCGGCTCCGCCTCGGCTTCGGCCCCGCCCCCCAGCACGTGCCAGAACAGCCGCCCCACGGGCCCCACGAGCCCCAGGCCCCGCCCACTGCGAGGGGGCGGGGCTCAGTCCCATCCCCCACCCCCACGCCCTCACACCTCTCCCCCACCCCCGGCCTTTCCCTCCCCCCTGCCTCCCGCCGCTACCCGTTCTGCCCTTCCCCCACCCCCTCCCACCCCTCCCCCTCCTTATCCCACTCCACTCCAACCCCTCCCCCCTCCC
>NW_020888243.1:0-3062 GCF_003945725.1 Corapipo altera
TTGATCTTCTCTGGATGCCAGGTGCCCACCAAACCGCTCTATCACTGCCCTTCCCAACCAGACAGGAGAGACAGAAAAAGATGGAAAATTACTTCTACCTTGAGATCAGGCACTTTACTAAAGCAAAAGCCAAAGTTTGTGCATGCATAAGTGAAGAGGAAAATAAAGAGATTTGTTCTCTACTTCCCTTCAGCACCGATGCCTGGTCAATTCATGGGAAGCAGGGCTTCACCACACAGAAAGGGCGCTCAGAAGGCAAGTATTGTAAAAAAATGGATTTCCCCGCTCTCCTGTTCCTTTCCTGAGTTTTTGTAGCTGAGCTGACGCCATATATCCTGCAATATCCCTTTGGTCCATTTGGTTCAACTGGTCTGTCTGTATCCCCTCCCATGATCTTGCCCCCGATTCAAGGGAGGAAGTTGATAATGTGGATGTTGTGCCAGCCCTACTAGGCAGTTGCCAAAGCACTGGTGCGATTAACCCCTTTGTAGCTCCCAATGCAAAGCACAGGACTGTGACGGTTGCAGTGGGAAAATGAACTCCAGCTCAGACAGACCCAAGACATGTGGGTTTCTGAAATGTCTCAGAGTTTCTTTGGTTTCACGATGACCCCGTGTCACCGTGACACAGTTGTCAGACCCGGCAGTAAAAAAGTAAATCAAAAAATTCAGAAGAAATCACCTTAAAGTCATGCTAAGCCTGTGTTCTTGAGTCCACAATCTACATATGTGTGACTGCAGGTACTTGGGACGAGGGTAGATGCTCCAGAGAACTCATGGGCTTTGGTCTAGGAAACCTGGCCCCGAAGTTTTCACTGCCTTTTCCTCTTTGGACACTTCCTGATGTCTGGAGGAAGCTCATGTCCAACAGCAGCTCCATCCTCCACTTCCTCCTCCTGGCATGCTAGGGCTGCAGCTGTTGCACTTCTGCTTCTTCCTGAGCATCTCCCTAGCTGCCTGCCTGGGCAATGGCATCATTCTCAGCGCCGTAGCCTGCCACCACCACCTGCACACCCCCGTGGGCTTCTTCCTGCTCCACCTCTCCCTCACGCACCTGGGCTGCATCTGCACCACTGTCCCCAAAGTCATGGTCAATTCCCTCTGGAACACCAGGGGCATCTCCTACCCAGGATGAGTTGCACAGGTGTTTTTTCTTTTCTTCTTGATCCCAGCGGAGGTTGACCTTCTCACCATCGTGTTCTACGACAGCTACGTGGCTATCTGCCCAGGACCCTCCTGGGCAGCAGAGCTTGTGCCCACGTGGGAGCAGCTACCTGGGCCACCGGGAATAGGGTCTGGCCCTGGGGTTGAAGGAGCTGCAGCCTGAGTTGATGATCTCCTGAGCAGTCCAGACACGCAGTCACTCTCCCTGTCTTTTATTTCCTCCCTTTCTTGCTGCACGACCAGAAACGACTGTGCTGTTCTGCTGGGCTGGGGAGGGGCAAGGAGATGGGGGGACCAGGGACGGGTTGGACTAGGCAGTTCCAGGGAATAAAAAACCCCACTGTTCATCTGAAGTGGAGGAGTGGGCACTACAACATAGAGGTGGCTCCAGGCTCTGGGAGTGGCAGCAGGAGCCCAGAGAGACACTGCCCCTGCTGCAAGGAACTGCCTGTATGTGTGCGAGGAAAGGTCTCGTGTCTCTGAACCCCCTAGTGGGTGTGAGCAGTGCATCAGTCCAGCTCAGGGGTGGACACCTCTCAGAGCCCTGACACATTTCTAGATGTGACTCCAGGAAAACCCCCACTGTGTCAGGGAGTTATCAGATCCTTTACTGTCACCCTCCTGGGGTCCTGTGTAATGATGAAACTAGAAAATGTGATCATTTCACCCTTTTAATTTTTTAAAGGGAGAAATGTCACTGCTGGAAAGAAATGCCACTGAAGAAGTGAGAAGAGGGAACATCATTGTTTGCTTCAGCCTATTCCGCAACAGGTTCCCCTGGAGCCCCAGAGACAGCTGCAGGGAACCCAGAGGGGCAGAGAAAGGGTTACCTTTGACTCTCACTGTGTTCCTCAGTTGGGCCCGGTTCCTGGCACACAGGGAGCTCCTGACAAGCTGACAGCACTGCAGAGAGACAACTCTGCCCAGGAGTAGCTCTGCACAGCCCAGCAGGGCCGAGGGCACTGCCTGTAGGCACGAGAGAAGAGAAACAAGGCAGAGGGAGGTTAAAGACATCGGAAAGATGGGAGGTGTTCAGCTGAGACTTCCCTTGGGGACACGACTTCACACTCCTCTGCAGAGTGAGTCTACAGGTGCAGGGCAATGTCGCTTGTGTTCCTGGAGGAATCTCCTAAAACTAATACATCCCACAGCCTTGCACATCTGTCAGGACTCGCCCAGTTTCTCTGTTGCACAGGAGGAGGATGTTCTCCAGGGCAGGTCTTCCCTGCAGCACCGTCAGAGGGACGGTGCAAATGGACTCCTTCTCCCAGGGATCGCTGCGAACTGGGAAGGTGGGGGCCCGGGACTGTCCTGCAGAGCAGGGTCCCTGTGCTCCGGGGTTCTTCGTGCCAGGCCAGAGACTTTGCTGCCTGTTGGGGTCACGTCTCATCCTGCCTGGGGAGTTGCCTACACCTCTGCAGGGAGAAGCTGTCGGTGGGTGGTGAGAATCCCAGTAGGAGCCAGGCAGGGTCTTCCTGCCATTGGATGAGTGCTATGTGATATCAGGGCTGCTCACAGATCCAGATCACACCAGTACATTTGCAAGAGCACTGTCAAACGGGAAGGACAAAACACAATTTTTAGGAAGGAAAGGAGCTTTTCTGAGTCAGTGTTTTCAGTTTCCTACTCCTGAGGAATCTGGGGGTTGAGAAATCGAAAAGGAGCTCCCATGTTGGACAAGTCACTGAGACTCCTGAGGTGTAATTTGGAATGCACAGTGGTTTTGCAAGCAACTTCCTAAAGTGCTTTCTGTCTCTGCTCTGCTTTTGACAGAAGTAGCATCACTTCCACCCACAGAGCCAAAGCTTCCAGACTTTCTTTCCTGAAGATAATGGTTGTTTCCTGTTTTCAGCCCTGCCTCCCAAGTGACAGTTCTACTCCCAAAATTGCATAAAAACA
>NW_020888244.1:0-3061 GCF_003945725.1 Corapipo altera
GGGAGGAAGCCACAAGAAGGCCTCATTTCTAAAGGCAGGGGGATCTTGCCTGTGTCCCAGACTGGTCCGGGGATCTGAGGCCCTTCCCGAGAAAATCTCGGTGCCGGCGTGAAGGCCCAGAGATCCCTTGGAGCCACGGGAGAGCAGGCACAGAGTCCCTCCTGGGGGCCAATTCTGCTGCCTGAACTCAACTCTTCAATTAAACCTTTAAGACTCAGCTGGTGAGTTTTAGAAGCCAGGCAGTCCTTGCTTACAACACCCTGCCATGATCCCAGCCCCCGGGTGTCCTGGCAATCTGCTCCCAAAGGGCACACAGAGCTATCTCCACTGCAGCTGATATGGCAGCATTACATAAGGGTTCATTTTCCTTCCCTGCATTCCTGTTCCACATTCAGGACATTTTCCAACCCTTCTTACCACACAAACCTACCCTTAGAACGTGTCCAAGGGGCTTCACCGAGGGCCTTCCCAGGTCTGCTCTGTCTGGAGCCCTCACAGTCCTCAGGGCCTGCCTGAGGAACCTCAACACAACTCACCTGCTGACACAGGAACTTCGTGCTGCTTGGTTGATGCCTCACTTCCCTTCTTCCTTCTTTCTTCACCTCCCTTGGTTGGTCCCTTTAAATCCCTTGGCTCAGCTCTGTGCAGTTTCCAGGCTACATCCCCCTGCAAAAAGGATTGGCTCTTATTACATCTTAACACTCAGATATCATTCCCCGTTTGTTCTTGACACTGGGCCATCAGGCCAGTGTCTCATTATTTAAAGCATAGTTTGACTCCTCAGTGACAACAACAGCTACAGCCCTGAATCATAACACAGGCTGAGACACAAACACGGATGGGAACTCTGAAGGATCCACTTTGTTCTGCTCACTAATCAAAAGGAGCTTTCTGAACTCAAGACGAAGAGACCCCAGGTCCTTTTCCTGCAATGTCAACTGCTACAAATGTGATCCACAAGACCTGGAAAGGCCCTTTCCCCTTCACCTGCAGGGGCTGGCAGTGCCACCACTCGACACGGCCCCAGGGGCTGGGCAGGAACGGAGGGGCTGGGGTGTCCAATCCATCGGCCCAGAAGGCACCAGGAGTTCCTGGAGTTCCTGCAGGGGAGAGCCTCAAGCCAACAAAGGATTAGGAAGAGCATTTTCAACTTTAATATGTGTATCTCCTGGAAGATGGGGAGTTGGACAAGACCTACTGGTGCAACAAGGACACACTCAAGGCTATCTATTAAAAGGATCTACTGGCACTCAAAAGCTATCACTGTCCTTCTTGCAGGGGGAACTCCAGAAACTCTGTTTGCCAAGAGCCTCCAGGATAACTTCCAGCTTTTGTGGTTCTCTTTTAACCATTTTCCCCATCACTGTAGCTGGGACTATCACCTGCCCTACAGGGGGAACAGCCCACAAAGGTCACTTGCAGGGATGACATTAACTGCAAGTCCCTTGTCAGGGGGGTCACTGCACACCTTGTCCTTTCTTTGCCCTCCCCAACAAAGATGCTTCCAACAGTTCTGAGACATCTGGCAGACCCAGAGCTCTCCTCAGGGAATGCTTTAGCTGCTTAAAGGCTGCCCTTGCACCATCTAGCCAAGGTAGCAAATGCTTACAGGTTGTTCTTAAAGGTTGGCATCACAGTCTCACCACACATCCAGAGGGAGCAATCCAGAGTCCACCCAATCCCACCATTGCCAGGAAGGCAGTTCAGGGGCTGTCTGGGGCTCAGGAGGAGTCACGTGGCTTCTTTTCTTCCTTCCCACTTTCAGGATTTTCTCCTTCCAAAGCAAATGTTTCCTGGCTTTCTTTGCTCCAGGAGATGCAGCAAAGGCCATCTTTTCAATCCAATACTGCAAACTGCTCGAGGTTGTCATTCAAGGGGGTTCTCTCAGGTCCTGCACTAATCAATCATCTTGGCCAGTGGATTTCTTGGCAGGTTCTTGCATTCACATTCTACAAGCAAACCAGGAGGAGCAAATTTAGCTGTTACTGCAACCAATCCAGTCTGGCATTCTGATTTTAAAGTGTACTGGGTTTGCCTTACCAGGAGAGATCCCACATTAGGAGTAATACCTACAGGTTCTGCCCTCTTCCACTCTCCTGCAATTCCACTGGCCCACACACCAGGAACAACTGCAGCTGCTACTGCAGTCGGGACCTTGCTGCTGACAGGAGTTATTCCCTGCACAACAAGAGCTGCTGCTTTGACACATTTAGTTTCAGCAATTACAGGGTCAATATCAACAGGTTTCCACTTCATTTCTGCCTCAACTTTTCCAGTCCATCTCTTCCTAGCAGAGGTTTGGGTGAGTTTGGCAAATAGACCAACTGAGGAATTCCCCAATGTTTTCCCAGTTTAACCCCTGTCACACCAATCACCTTAACACTGCCAGTCCTTAATTCTATCTCTCTCTGGGTTAAGGACTGAGGAAGTTGGACCTGTGTCTGACCAGGACATGTGCAAACCAAATGGTGGGGACTGGAACACACACCTTCCACTCCTGGACCTCTTACCATTACACTCAAGAGAAAACAGCCAATTGTACCATCACTGCTCATTCCTTAATCCCAATCCCACACTTCTTTGGCATTTGGAGCACCACTTTTAGAACCCAATTACAGCCCATTAGAGAGCTCCATGTCTAGCAGGGACAGGTACCCCTGGGATACTCTCAGCAATGCCTGAATCCACTGCAGGGACCTTGCTTTGAGCTCCCCAGGGCCGGGCACCCCGAGGATCTCCCCGAATAATCCTTTCGGTGCGCGCTGGAGTCCTCGGGGTGCCCCAGCCCGGGGGGCACCAACAGCACTGTCCCTCCAGGGGGCCCAATTTGCTCCCAAGGCTTCAATGCACAGCCCAAAAGGCATTTCAAGAGGCCTTCTTGGGAACCCACCAACGTGGACGGGGAGGAAGCCACAAGAAGGCCTCATTTCTAAAGGCAGGGGGATCTTGCCTGTGTCCCAGACTGGTCCGGGGATCTGAGGCCCTTCCCGAGAAAATCTCGGTGCCGGCGTGAAGGCCCAGAGATCCCTTGGAGCCACGGGAGAGCAGGCACAGAGTCCCT
>NW_020888245.1:0-1097 GCF_003945725.1 Corapipo altera
CCCCCCCCGACCTCTCAGACCCCTGAAGCTCCCCCGGGACCCCTCAGATCCCTCAGACACCGCTGGGATCCCTCACCCCCTTTGGGACCCCTGAGACCCCCTCGGGGACTCCTCAGACCCACCCTGGGACCCTCCAGACCCCTCAGGGAGACCCCAACCTCCCCCTGGGGGACATCAGGCCCCCCCTTCTGCTGTGCCCCCCCTGCCCCGGGCACCTTCCAGGTGGTACTGCTGGATGTGCCGCCCGTAGCAGAACTCGTAGGTCCACCAGTCCTTGGTCTGGGGATGGCAGAGCCCCCCGGGTGAGATGGGGGGTCAGGGGTGCCCCCCCCGACAGCAGAGCTCCCCGGGGTGAGTCAGGGGTCAGGGGTGCCCCCCGTGCTGGGTCAGGGTGTGGAGATGCCCCCCCAGACAGCAGAGCCCCCTGGGGTGAGTCAGGGGGGTCAGGGGTGCCCCCCAAACAGCAGAGCCCCCCAGGGTGGGTCAGGGGTCCCCCTTACGCCCCCCGAAAAGCAGAGCCCCCAGAGGGGTGAGTCAGGGGCTGGGGGTGCCTCCCCAGATAGCAGAGCCCCCCAGGGTGGGTCAGAGGGTGGGGGTGCCCCCTGTGCCCCCCCATGCTCCCCAGACCCAGGGGTGCCCCCAGGGTGAGTCAGGGAGTGTTGGGGGTGCCCCCTGGGCCCCCCGTGGTGGGTCAGGGGGTGGGGGTGCCCCCTGTGCCCCCCCTGCCCCCCAGACCCAGGGGTGCCCCCAGGGTGGGTCTGGGGGTGTTGGGGGTGCCCCCCGTGCCCCACCTTGAGCAGACAGGGCGCTGCCCCCATGGGCCGCAGCAGCTCGGCCACCCCGGAGCCGTTGTAGAGCCGGGGGTCGCGGGGGGGGCCGGGGGGGGGCCCCATGGCCGCGGGGGGGAGGCGACACTCATAGAGCTGCTTGAAGCGAGAGGCCACGGTCACCACGTCCTCGGCCTGGCGCTGGGGGGGACGGGGGGTCAGACCCCGGGGGGACACCGCAGAGCCCCCCCGGACCACTCAGACCCCCCCCGGGACCCCTCAGACCCCCCTGGGACCACTCACACCCTCTGGGGGACCTCTCAGAGCCCC
>NW_020888245.1:1197-3058 GCF_003945725.1 Corapipo altera
GGACCACTCAGACCCCCCCCGGGACCCCTCACGTCCACCCCCCAAGACCCCTCAAATTCCCCCATGACTCCTCAGAATCCCTGGGATCCCTCGCAGCCCCCTGGGACCCCTCAGACCCGCCAGGACCCCTCACCCTCGCCCCCGGACCCCCCACCCCTCCCCGGGGCTCCGCACACACCCCCGCCCCCCCCCGGGGCTGTCACCGCCCCCTCTCCCGCAGCTTTGGGGGTCTCTGTGCGCCCTACAACGCCCCCTCGGTGGCTGCTCGGGGATCCGGAGGGTCTCGGGGGGACAAAGGGACAGGGGTGTGTCCCCCCCTCCCAATTTCAGGAGGACAAATCGGGGCGCGGGGGGGACACCCAGGACACCCCCGAGCTCCGGGTGGGTGTGGGGGAATCACTGTGACCCCCAGGACACCCTTGAGCTCCGGGTGGGTGTGGGGGGGTCACTGTCACCCCGGGGATACCCCCGAGCTCGGGGTGGGTATGGGGGGGTCACTGTCACCCCCAGGACACCCCCGAGCTCGGAGTGGGTGTGGGGGGGTCACTGTCACCCCCAGGACAGCCCAGGGGACAGCCCAGGCCCGGTGCCGACGCCCCCGTGTCCGACCCCTCTCCCCGTGTCCCCCCGGCCCCGGTGACCTCCCGGGGCCCCCCCCAGGGCCGGTACCCCCAACCCACCCATCCCCAGCCCGGCCCGGAGTCTCCCCCGGGACGATCCCAGCTCGGAGCCCCCTCCCCGGTGGGACGCCCCCGACCCCAGCAGAGACTCCCAGCCGGTGCTCCCGGTCCCGATACAGCCCGGACACGAACCCCCGGCGGTGCCCCCGGTCGCGGTACAGCCCAGACATGGACCCCCGACCCCAGTAGAGACCCCCGACCCCGGCAGAGACCGCCGCCCGGTGCCCCCGGTCCCGATACAGCCCGGACGTGGACCCCTGACCCTGGTAGAGACCCCCGTCCGGTGCCCCCGGTCCCAGTAGCGCCCCTCGGTCTCTCCCCGCCCCGTTCCCCGTTCCCGGCGCGCACCTGCCCGGCCAGCACGGGCTCCGCCAGGATCTCGAGGCCGTACTTGAGCTCGCTGAGCTCCTGCAGGTTGAGGGCGGCGCGGGCCCCGCGCAGGGTCCCCGCCCAGGGCCCGAGCAGCGCCAGAAGCACCACGAGCAGCCCCGGCCCCGGGTGCGACCCCCGCCCCGCCGCCCGCGCCCGCCGCGCCGCCATCTTGGCCCCCCTCCCCCTCCCGCCGCCGCTTCCGCCCTCACCTCCTGCGCCCGCCCCGCGCCCGCCGCTCCGCCTCGCGATTGGTCCCTTGGTCTGTCCGTCAGCGCTCGACGCACGTCGATTGGTTTGGGTGCGGCGATGACGTCACAAGGAGTGAGGCCGCGGGGGCGCGGCGCGCGGCACGCGGCGATTGGTGGGAGTCAGCCAATGGTGTGGCACGCTGCGGTGACGTCATGAAAGACGCGTTCCTATTGGCCGAGCGGGATGCAGGCGATCCCCGCGCGTTGATTGGCTGAGCCCGATGAGCATCCCCGGGGGAGTCACATGGTCCCCGGGGCCGGGAGGGGGGGTCTGAACCCGATCCGGGGGGGGGTCTGAGACCACCTGGACGGCAGAGCGTGGGACTCTGAGTGTGGGTCCGCCCCGAGCATCCCCCGCACCACCAGCCCTCTGTGCTCCCCCCCGCACCCCCAACACCCCCTGAGACCCCCCAAATCTTACCCAGGACTCCTCATCCTCCCCAGGACCCCTGAGCCCCCGCAGGACCTCCGAGCCCCCCAAAGGACCCCTCAGCATCCCTTCAACCACCTGCTCAACCCTCGCAGCCCACCCGCCCCTCCCGTGCCCCTCCAGCCCCTAGT
>NW_020888246.1:0-3058 GCF_003945725.1 Corapipo altera
ATAGGAAATCTGTGATGTCACAGAGGAGGATGGGTTTTCACAGAGGAGGATGTGATGTCACAGGGGATCTCTAATGTAACAGTAGAGGATGGGGTGTCACAGAGGCGGATGTGATGTCTCAGGGAGCTATGATGCCACAGAGGAGTATATGATGTCATAGGAGACATGCGATGTCACAGAAGAGGAAGTGATATCACAGAGGAGGATGTCAGGTGAGATGTCACATAGGAGAACTGTGATGTCACAGAAGTGGATGTGAGGTCACTGGAGACATGCGATGTTACAGAGTAGGATGTGATGTCACAGGGGATCTGTGATGTTACAGAGGAGGATGGAATGTCACAGAGGAGGATGTGATGTCACAGAGGAGGATGTTATGTCATATGAGACATGCGATGTCAAAGAACAGGATGTGATGTCACAGGAGAACTGTGATATCATGGGAGAGCTGTGACATCACAGAGGAGGATGTGATGTCACAGGGAGCTATGATGTCACAGAGGAGGATGTTATGTCACACGGACTATGTGATGTCTTAGTAGACATGCGATGTCAGAGAGGAGGTTGTGATGACATAGGAGAACTGTGATGTCACATAGGAGGATGTGATGTCATAGGAGAGCTGTGATGTAACATAGGAGAATGTAATGTCACAGGGGAGCTGTGATATCACAGAGGAGGATGTCATGTTATAGGAGACATGCAATGTCACAGAAGAGGATGTGATGTCACCGAGCAGGATGTGATGTCACAGGGAACTATGATGTCACAGAGGAGGATGTGATGTCATAGGAGACATGCAATGACAAAGAGGAGAATGTGATGTCACAGAGGAGGGTGTGATGCCACAGAGGAGGATGTGATGTCACAGAGAGCTGTAATGTCGAAGAGGCGGTTGTATTTCACAGGGAACTGTGATGTCACAGAGGATGATGTGATGTCACAGGAGAGCTGTGATGAGACAGGAGTCATGCGATGTTGCAGCAGAGGATGTGATGTCACAGGGAGCTATGATGTCGCAGAGGAGGATGTGATGTAACAGGTGAGCTGTGATGTCATAGAGGAGGATGTGATGACATAGGAGACATGCGAAGTCACAGAGGAGGATGTGATGTTAGAGAGGAGGATGTGATGTCACAAAGGAACTGTGATGTCATAGAGGAGGACGGGATGTCATAGGGAACATGTGATGCCACAGAGGAGGATATGATGTCATAGAAGACATGCGATGTCACAGAGGAAGATGTGATGTAAACAGAGGAGGATGTGATGTCACAAAGGAGGATGTCATGTCTTAGGAGACATTCGATGCCACAGAGGAGGATTTGGCGTCACAGAAAGCTGTGATGTCAAAGAGGAGGATGGGATGTCATAGGAGACATGCGATGTCACAGAGGCGGATGTGATGTCACCGGGAGCTATGATGTCACAGAGGAGTATGTGATGTCATAGGAGACATGCGATGTCACAGAGGAGGATATGATGTCACAGAGGAGGATGTGATGTCACAGAGAACTGTGATGTCACAGAGGAGGATGTGATATCTTAGGAGACATGTGATGTTAGAGAGGAGGATGTGATGTCACAGGGGAACTGTGAGGTCACAAAGGAGAATGTGATGTCACAGAGGAGGCTGTGATGTCATAGAAGAGCTCTAATGTCACACAGAGGATGTGATGTCACAGGGGATCTGTGATGTTACAGAGGAGGATGTGATGTCATAGCAGAGCTGTGATGTCACAGAGGAGGCTGCGATGTCACAGGGGAGCTGTGATGTCATAGAGGAGGATGTGATGTCACAGAGCTGGATGGGATGTCACAGGAGATTTGTGATGTCACAGAAAAGGATTTGATGTCACAGAGAAGGATGTGATGTCACACAGAAAAGGATGTGATGTCACAGGAGTCCTGTAGTGTCACAGAGGAGGATGTGATGTCAAAGGAGAGCTGTGATTTCACAGAGGAGGATGTGATGTCATAGGACTGCGGTGATTTCACATAGGAGGATGTGATGTCTCAGGGTAGGTGTGAAGTCACAGAGGAGGATGTGATGTCATAGAGGAGGATGTGATGTCACAGTATATAATGTGATGTCACAGGATAGCTGTGCTGCCATAGGAGAACTGTGACGTCACAGAGAAGGGTGCGTCGTCATAGGGGAGCTGTGATGTCACCGAGGAGGATGTGATGTCACAGAGGGGGATGTGATGTCATAGGAGACATGTGATGTCACAGAGGAGGATGTGGTGTCACAGAGGAGGATGTGCTGGTACAGGAGAGCTGTGATGTCAGAGAAGAGGACATGATGTCATAGGAGACATGCCATATCACAAAGGAGGATGTGATGTCACAGGGAGTTTTGATTTCACAGAGGATGATGGGATGTCACAGGGGAGCTGTGATGTCACAGGGGTGGATGGGATGCCACAGGACAGCTGTGGTGAGACTGCAGACATGCGATGTCACAGAGGAGGATGTCATGTCTCAGGGAGTTGTGATGTCACTGAGGAGGATGTGATGTTATAGGAGACATGCGATGCCACAGAAGAGGATGTGATGTCACAGAGGAAGATGTGAGGTCATAGGAGACATGCGATGTCACAGAGGAGGATGTGGTATCACAGAGGAAGTTGTGATGTCATAGAGGAGGATGTGATGTCATAGGATACATGCAATTTCACAGAGGAGGATGTGATGTCACATGGAGCTGTGATGCCACAGAGGAGGATGTCATTTCATAGAAGACGTGATGTCACAGATGAGGATGTTATGTCAAAGGGTAGCTGCGATGTCGCAGAGAAGGATGTGTGGTTATGGGGAGGATGCGATGTCACAGAGGAAGATGTGATGTCATAGAGGAGGATGTGATGTCACAGGGAGAATGTGATGTCACAGTGGAGATGTGATGTCACGGGAGAGGTGTGATACCATGTTATAAATGAGATGTGATGTCACAGAGGAGGATGTGATGTCATATGATAGATGTGATTCAGAGAGGAGTTGAGGTTGGGGAGGACAGAACCGGCTCCAGAATGGATCGGGAATGGGGACCCCCCCC
>NW_020888247.1:0-1524 GCF_003945725.1 Corapipo altera
GGGGGGGGTCTCTGATGTCCCAAATTTGGGGGATCCTCGACGTCCTGGGTGTCCCATATTTCGGGGTCCCCCTCCCCATTTTTGGGGTGCCCCCAAATTTTTGGGGTCCTCGATGTCCGGGGGGGTCTCTGATGTCCCAAATTCGGGGGGTCCTCGACGTCCTGGGGGGTCGCAGATTTCGGGGTCCCCCCCCCATTTTCGGGCTCCCAGATTTTGGGGTCTCCCCCATTTTTGGGGTGTCCCCCCCATTTTTGGGGTCCTCGATGTCCATGGGGGGGTCTCTGATGTCCCAAATTTGGGGGGTCCTCCATGTCCAGGGGGGGTCCTCGATGTCCTGGGGGGGTCACAGATTTCGGGGTCCCCCCCATTTTCGGGCTCCTGGATTTCGGGGTCCCCCTCCCCAATTTTTGGGGGTGTCCCCCCCATTTTTGGGGTCCTCGATGTCCTGGGGGGGGTCTCTGATGTCCCAAATTTGGGGTATCCTCCATGTCCTGGGGGGCCCCACTGATGTCCTGGGGGTCCCAGATTTTGGGGTCCCCCCCATTTTTTGGGGTCCCCTCCCCATTTTTGGGGTCCTCGATGTCCATGGGGGGGTCTCTGATGCCCCAAATTTGGGGGATCCTCCATGTCCTGGGGGGTCCTCGATGTCCTGGGGGGGTCGCAAATTTCGGGGTCCCCCCCATTTTCTGGCTCCCAGATTTTGGGGTCCCCCCCATTTTTGGGGTCCTCGATGTCCGGGGGGGTCTCTGATGCCCCAAATTTGGGGGGGTCCTCGACGTCCTGGGGGTCCCAGATTTTGGAGTCCCCCTCCCCAATTTTCGGGGTGTCCCCCCCATTTTTGGGGTCCTCGATGTCCTGGGGGGTCGCAGATTTTGGGGTCCCCCCCATTTTCAGGCTCCCAGATTTCGGGGTCCCCCCCATTTTCGGGGTCCCACTCCCCATTTTTGGGGTCCTCGATGTCCTGGGGGGTCCCAGATTTTGGGGTTCCCCCTCATTTTCAGGGTCCCACTCCCCATTTTTGGGGTCCTCGATGTCCTGGGGGGGTCCCAGATTTTGGGGTCCCCCTCCCCATTTTTGGGGTCCTCGATGTCCATGGGGGGGTCTCTGATGCCCCAAATTCGGGGGGTCCTCGACGTCCTGGGGGTCACAGATTTCGGGGTCCCCCCCCCCATTTTCGGGCTCCCAGATTTTGGGGTCTCCCCCATTTTTGGGGTGTCCCCCCCATTTTTGGGGTCCTCGATGTCCATGGGGGGGTCTCTGATGTCCCAAATTTGGGGGGTCCTCCATGTCCAGGGGGGGTCCTCGATGTCCTGGGGGGTCACAGATTTCGGGGTCCCCCCCATTTTCGGGCTCCTGGATTTCGGGGTCCCCCTCCCCAATTTTCGGGGTGTCCCCCCCATTTTTGGGGTCCTCGATGTCCATGGGGGGGGTCTCTGATGTCCCAAATTTGGGGGGTCCTCCATGTCCTGGGGGGCCCCACTGATGTCCTGGGGGTCCCAGATTTTGGGGTCCCCCCCATTTTTT
>NW_020888247.1:1534-3058 GCF_003945725.1 Corapipo altera
GGGGGGGGTCTCTGATGTCCCAAATTTGGGGGATCCTCGACGTCCTGGGTGTCCCATATTTCGGGGTCCCCCTCCCCATTTTTGGGGTGCCCCCAAATTTTTGGGGTCCTCGATGTCCGGGGGGGTCTCTGATGTCCCAAATTCGGGGGGTCCTCGACGTCCTGGGGGGTCGCAGATTTCGGGGTCCCCCCCCCATTTTCGGGCTCCCAGATTTTGGGGTCTCCCCCATTTTTGGGGTGTCCCCCCCATTTTTGGGGTCCTCGATGTCCATGGGGGGGTCTCTGATGTCCCAAATTTGGGGGGTCCTCCATGTCCAGGGGGGGTCCTCGATGTCCTGGGGGGGTCACAGATTTCGGGGTCCCCCCCATTTTCGGGCTCCTGGATTTCGGGGTCCCCCTCCCCAATTTTTGGGGGTGTCCCCCCCATTTTTGGGGTCCTCGATGTCCTGGGGGGGGTCTCTGATGTCCCAAATTTGGGGTATCCTCCATGTCCTGGGGGGCCCCACTGATGTCCTGGGGGTCCCAGATTTTGGGGTCCCCCCCATTTTTTGGGGTCCCCTCCCCATTTTTGGGGTCCTCGATGTCCATGGGGGGGTCTCTGATGCCCCAAATTTGGGGGATCCTCCATGTCCTGGGGGGTCCTCGATGTCCTGGGGGGGTCGCAAATTTCGGGGTCCCCCCCATTTTCTGGCTCCCAGATTTTGGGGTCCCCCCCATTTTTGGGGTCCTCGATGTCCGGGGGGGTCTCTGATGCCCCAAATTTGGGGGGGTCCTCGACGTCCTGGGGGTCCCAGATTTTGGAGTCCCCCTCCCCAATTTTCGGGGTGTCCCCCCCATTTTTGGGGTCCTCGATGTCCTGGGGGGTCGCAGATTTTGGGGTCCCCCCCATTTTCAGGCTCCCAGATTTCGGGGTCCCCCCCATTTTCGGGGTCCCACTCCCCATTTTTGGGGTCCTCGATGTCCTGGGGGGTCCCAGATTTTGGGGTTCCCCCTCATTTTCAGGGTCCCACTCCCCATTTTTGGGGTCCTCGATGTCCTGGGGGGGTCCCAGATTTTGGGGTCCCCCTCCCCATTTTTGGGGTCCTCGATGTCCATGGGGGGGTCTCTGATGCCCCAAATTCGGGGGGTCCTCGACGTCCTGGGGGTCACAGATTTCGGGGTCCCCCCCCCCATTTTCGGGCTCCCAGATTTTGGGGTCTCCCCCATTTTTGGGGTGTCCCCCCCATTTTTGGGGTCCTCGATGTCCATGGGGGGGTCTCTGATGTCCCAAATTTGGGGGGTCCTCCATGTCCAGGGGGGGTCCTCGATGTCCTGGGGGGTCACAGATTTCGGGGTCCCCCCCATTTTCGGGCTCCTGGATTTCGGGGTCCCCCTCCCCAATTTTCGGGGTGTCCCCCCCATTTTTGGGGTCCTCGATGTCCATGGGGGGGGTCTCTGATGTCCCAAATTTGGGGGGTCCTCCATGTCCTGGGGGGCCCCACTGATGTCCTGGGGGTCCCAGATTTTGGGGTCCCCCCCATTTTTT
>NW_020888248.1:0-3057 GCF_003945725.1 Corapipo altera
GGGGTTCCCTGGGACCCCCACACTGCTGAACCACCACTGGGATGGGGCAGCAGGGGCTCTCCTGGGACCCCACATTCCTGCCCTGATGCTGGGAAAGGGGTGGAGGAGTCAGAGCTCTCTGGGACCCCACATTCCTGTCCCATCACTGAGATGGGGATGGGGCAGCAGGGGCTCCCCTGGGACTCCCACACTCCTGTCCTGATGCTGGGAAAGGGGTGAGGGAGTGGGAGCTCTCTGGGACCCCCACATTCCTGCCCTCCTGATGCTGGGATGGGGATGGGGGAGCAGAGGCTTCCCCAGGACCCCACATTCCTGTCCCACCACTGGGATGGGGATGGGGGAGCAGAGGCTACCCTGGGACCCCACATTCTTGTCCCATCACTGGGATGGGGCAGCAGGGGCTCCCCTGGGACCCCCACACTCCTGAACTATCACTGGGATGGGGATGGGGGAGTGGGGGCTCCCCTGGGACCCCCAAACTCCTGAACTAACACTGGGATGGGGGAGCAGGGGCTCCCCTGGGACCCCACATTCCTGCCCCAATCCTGGGATGGTGATGGAGGAGCGGGGGCTCCCCTTGGACCCCCCCCCCACCCCTGCCCTGCTGGGGGTGTGCCAGGGGTGACCCCCCTGCCTTCCAGGGGATTGTATCCTGGCCACCCAACCCCGGGAGACATCGGAGGGGCTCCAGCTCAACTTCCAGCAGGTGAGGAGCAACACCCCAGGTCACCCAACCCCACCACTGACCCCCCCTGTCCTCTTGGGGGGCACAGTCAGCTCCAGGACCTGGGGGTTCCCCCTTCAGGAGCAAACCCCCCCTCGTTCCTCCTCCCTCCCAGAACATCAGTGACACCATGACGGTCCTCCCGAAGCTCTCGACGGGGCTGGACGTCAACGTGAGGTTCACGGGGGTCTCAGATTTCGAGTACACCCCCGAGTGCATCGTCTTCGACCTCCTCAACATCCCCCTCTACCACGGCTGGCTGGTGGACCCCCAGGTGAGGACAACCCCCCTCAGCTGGTGGCTTCCATGGGGCCAAGGGAACGATCCAAGGGCTGCAGAAGCTCTGCTCGGAGGGGTCGGGGTCAATCCTGGACAAGGCCACCAAGCTGAGCACGGATTCCCCACCCCTGGAAGTGTCCAAGGCCAGGTTGGACGGGGCTTGGAGCAACCTGGGCTGTGGAAGGTGTCCCTGCCCGTGGCAGGGGGGTTGTGGATGACCCTAGAAAGTCCTCTCCTGACCCAAACCCCTCTGTGATGTTTTTGGACGGGGCTTTAAACCTGAGCTGGTGGACGATTAATGGGAGGAAGTTGGACCAGGTGATCCCTCCCATCCCAAACCCTTCCGTGGTGGTGGAAACCATCAGGAATGTCCCTCTGATGGGGAAACTTCAAGCTGAGCCACAGGTTGGAAGCCAGGAGCTCACCCCCCTTCCCTGCCCTCCCTGCAGAGCCCGGAGATGGTCCAGGCCGTGGGCAAGCTCAGCTACAACCAACTGGTGGAGAAGATCATCACCTGCAAACAGGCCACCGACTCCAGCCTGGTGAGCGAAGGTAACAGCCCCCCCAGCCCCCTCCCCGGGGTCCCTGGGGGCAGAGCTGGACCCCCCCAGCCCCGCTGCCCTCCCCTCGATGTCCCCACAGGGCTGGTGGCCGAGCAGTTCCTGGAGGCCACGGCGTCACAGCTGAGCTACCACGGGCTGTGCGAGCTCACGGCCGCGGCCCCCGAGGGCGAGCTGGGCGTCTTCTTCCGCAACAACCACTTCAGCACCATGACCAAGCACAAGGTGGGGCCCCTGGACAACCCCCCGTGTGCCCCCCCAAGCCATGAACCCGCGCTGACCGTGCCCTGTCCCCCTGCCCACCAGGGCCACCTCTACCTGCTGGTGACGGACCAGGGCTTCCTGCGGGAGGAGGGGGTGGTCTGGGAGAGCCTGCACACGGTGGACGGGGACAGCTGCTTCTGTGACACCGACTTCCACCTCAGCCACGCCCCGGGCAAGGGGGGGGACCCCGCGGCCCCCCCCGGACCACCAGCTGCAGCAGAGACAAGTGGACCAGGTAGGGGACAAGCGGTGGTGGGGTTGGGGGTCACACACACCCCCCACCCTGAGTCTGGTCCCAGCCCAGCTGCAGGGTCTGGGCTCGCCGTGCTGACCCCCCCTCTCTTTGTGTTCCTGTGCCCCCCCCCAGGATTACATGGTGGCCCTGTCCCTGCAGCAGCAGCAGGGGCAGGACCCCCCCTCGGTGCTCAGTGACCTGGAGCTGGCGCGGCAGCTGCAGCACGAGGAGTATCAGCAGCACCATCCTCCTCCTCCTCCTCCTCCTCAGCAGCAGCAGCAGCTCCCAGGGCAGGTAAGGTGTCCCCTCACCCCTCCTCTGCCCCTCCGGGGGGTGTGGGGGGGGTCCCTGCAGGTCCCCTCACACCCCAGCACCCCACATGTCCCTGCAGGTGGGTGGTGGCCCTGGGGGGGTCCCTGCAGGTCCCCCCACAGCCCTCATGTCCCTGCAGGTGGGTGGTGGCCCTGGGGGGGGTCTCTGCAGGTCCCCCCACACTCCCCTTGTCCCTGCAGGTGGGTGGTGGCTCTGGGGGGTCTCTGCAGGTCCCCCCACACCCCCCATGTCTCTGTGGGTAGATGGTGGCCCTGGGGGGTCCCTGCAGGTCCCCCCACACCCCGCTTGTCCCCACAGGCAGGGTCACGTCCGGCCGGAGAGCGGAGGCAGCGGCAGAGGCCGGATTTGGACTGTACCCTCCTGTAGCCCCCCCCCCGGGGGGTCCCCACACCCAGAGCCCCCCGACTCCCACTCTGTGTCCCCCAGGGAGATCCCACGGGGGTCCCTGGGGGGCTGCAGAGGAGACACAGACACAGGAGGGGTGACAGTCCGAGCCCAGCGCTGGGACCACCCCGATCCTTCCAGTGGCCTTATGAACACGGGGGTCCCTCTCAGGGGGTCCCATCAAGGGGGTCCCTCTCAGGGGGTCCCATCAGGGGATCCCATACCTCAGTCCATGCTCCAGGACACTTTTCTAGGGGGAGAAACCTGTACCCCCCCCC
>NW_020888249.1:0-3056 GCF_003945725.1 Corapipo altera
GCCCGTGCAAGCTCGGCCGGCACCGCCTCCCAGCCCGCCCGTGCAAGCTCGGCCGGCACCGCGTCCCCACCGCCCCCTGAGCCCGCCGCCATCGGCGCCGGCCCCCGCGCATGGAGCCGACCACGTGGCAGCCCGCCCCACCCCCCTGCCCGACTACCCCTCTCGCCGCCCCCCCACCCACCGCCCTCCGCCGCCACCCCCCCCCTCCGTTTCCCCCCTCCCTTCCCCCATCTCCTCCCCTGCCACCCCTACTCCCCTCTATCCCCCTACCCACAACGCATCCAGGTACTCCTTTCCCCGGTCCCCACGGCAACTCCGCTTATCCAGCCGCATCAGTAGCTGGCGATTTAACCCTTTCAGTCCGATGTACTAATTCCCCTGCTCCGGTACATGCCGTTTGTCCTCCACATCCCCCACATATTTCCAACTCCCCATCCCCATATACTGACCAGCATGCTTCTAATTATGGTCCTGGCTACTCCGGTACCAGGGCCCAGAGGAGCAGGTGGTCATACATGAAGGAACAAGCGTCAACAGCTGATGATTTGAATTTGGTTAAAGCATTCCCCGTGTTTTATCATCCCGACAATCACCCTGTTTGGGAACCAATCCCCCTCCCAGTTCTGAAAGATACAAAACAAGCTGTTACTGATTACGGGTTAAATTCACCTTATGTCATAGGGGTACTTAGTTCACTTTTTGCTGCTTACACGTTCACTCCAAACGACATAAAAGATTTAATGAGTGCTTTCTTCACTAATATGCAAACAACACTTTTCCTAGATGAATGGCAAACTCGTATTCACCAGCATGCCCAGCAAACCTCAGCAATCACAGGGACCCCAGTCCTGGAGACCTTTAATAGACTGTTTGGAGTGGGTCCATATATTTCCAATGAGGCCCAAACCAAGATTCCTATGAATGAATTGGACATTTCAAAAAATCTAGCCTTCCAAGCTATTCAAACCATTGCTGAGGCTGCTGAACCTATACCTTCATACACACAAGTACAACAAAAACCAGCAGAACCATTCATAGACTTTGCAGAAAGGCTGAAGAAAGCTATTGCAAAACAAGTTAAACACCCAGAAGCTCAGGATGCACTATTTTTAAGGTTGGCTATAGAGCAATCTAATGATGATTGCCAGCAAATACTAAGAACCCTTATAGACCCCACCCCTATGGAAATGGTGAAGGCATGTCGTAATGTGGGGTCTAATTCTCATAAAGCAAGACTAATAGCTGAAGCTTTGGCTGGACCACAAACCTGTTTTCACTGTGGTGAGACAGGACATATAAAAAAGAACTGTCCACAATTAATTACAAAGATGGAGCTTCCAAAGACGCCGTGCAAACGGTGCGGAAAAGGCAGACACTGGACAAAAGCTTGCAGGTCTCTTACTAACATCTATGGAGAACTGCTACCTCCTAAAAAGTCACCAGACTTAAAGAGAAAAGTGACTTTTAATTCAATGCCAGATCTTAAACAGTGCACCTGTGAGCTGTCAAGAAACAAGGCAGCACCCCCTCAACCGTGTTCCATCCTGCGTAGCCCATCCCTTCAGCAAGTACCAGGAAACCACAGCAATCCCTGCAATTCCCTTATGTGATCCCAATCCTAAATTCTCCCTTCTAACATGTTCTGCTTACTTTCCAGGATCTCTTAGTCCACAGAAGACCACTATCACTAAGCTTTTAGACACCATGGAACAGTGGCATCTCGGGCTGGAAACAATTTTTAGGGGGGGAGTCACTCAGCAAATGCAGCTGTCCACTTGTTTTTGAAATTTTGCTTTCTCTGTTTGTTTTGTTATTAACTATTTCTTGTATCACAGCATGCTGCAAGAAGGACTATCACAACAGACATTTTTCAAACTAATAAGAAAGGGTGAGATGTAGAGAAGCAAGATTCAGGATGGGAACAGTTCCAGGCATGGAGAAGAGCATACAGCAATCGACAGGACTTTCATGTGGACTTTACTGTTATTATGTGGTTTCGTTGTATCCATACTACACAGTGCACAACTGCACATGCCCAGGCTTCCTCCTCCCCCTTTTGCCTGTACCCTATTGTGATTTGCTCCCCTGCTTGTCTGTCTGATAGCCCACCCTTTGTTCTGCCCCTTCCCCTGGCGGGAGGTTTTAAGAATCAGACAGGCGCCTGAATAAACAAGTCTGCTTGCACCAGTCCTCGTGTCCTGTCCCCTCTCCCTATCGGACCTGCGACAACATGGTGCCCAACGTGGGGCAGACCCCACGCCACAAAGGGCTCAGACAGCGCTGAGAGAAGCGTTTCGTCTCGCAGGTCCCTCCCGGTGAACTCCAGTTTGCGGCATATGGCCCTCGCACCGAAAAAGGTGAGCACCGGGGAAGCTCCTGATCCCTCACCCATCTCCCACCAACTTTAAAACCAACTGCAGACTAACAGAAGCCTAAGTAATTTTGCAATGGGCCTCTGGTTATCAACCCCTCAAAAATTTGTATACAGCAAGCTAAAAGACTTTATTATTGAACATGGACACCCGTTAGATGAAAAGTCTGCGAAATCGCTTGCAAAATGGCTAGAAAACCGCAGCGAAGTGGTCTCGGACGATTTAAAAATACAGGACTGGGAAAAAATTGGACATCAGATATGGAAACAAAAGGATAGAGGAGACAAAAATGCAGCCGAAGCATTAATTGCTTGGAGATTGATTTTGATGGTGCTGCAACACCAAATAACCAGTTCCAATGAAAATCTCCAAGAATCGGAGCAAAAATCCCTGAGAGCGGCAAGCCCCGAGGGTCCCGGAGCGGCGGGGGGGGGGCAGGGGAGAGCGCAGACGGCGGGAGGGAGAAACAAAGCCCAGAATACCAGCGGTTCTTGCATCATGGCGTCGGCGAGCTAAGCGACCGCGCGGGCGAAACCGGGGAGCGAACGCGGGAGCACACGCGGCGTGGAGAAACGGCATGCAAGGATTTCGCGCCTTTCCCGCCGGCACCGCCTCCCAGCCTGCCCGTGCAAGCTCGGCCGGCACCGCCTCCCAGCCCGCCCGTGCAAGCTCGGCCGGCACCGC
>NW_020888250.1:0-3056 GCF_003945725.1 Corapipo altera
GCCCGTGCAAGCTCGGCCGGCACCGCCTCCCAGCCCGCCCGTGCAAGCTCGGCCGGCACCGCGTCCCCACCGCCCCCTGAGCCCGCCGCCATCGGCGCCGGCCCCCGCGCATGGAGCCGACCACGTGGCAGCCCGCCCCACCCCCCTGCCCGACTACCCCTCTCGCCGCCCCCCCACCCACCGCCCTCCGCCGCCACCCCCCCCCTCCGTTTCCCCCCTCCCTTCCCCCATCTCCTCCCCTGCCACCCCTACTCCCCTCTATCCCCCTACCCACAACGCATCCAGGTACTCCTTTCCCCGGTCCCCACGGCAACTCCGCTTATCCAGCCGCACCAGTAGCTGGCGATTTAACCCTTTCAGTCCGATGTACTAATTCCCCTGCTCCGGTACATGCCGTTTGTCCTCCACATCCCCCACATATTTCCAACTCCCCATCCCCATATACTGACCAGCATGCTTCTAATTATGGTCCTGGCTACTCCGGTACCAGGGCCCAGAGGAGCAGGTGGTCATACATGAAGGAACAAGCGTCAACAGCTGATGATTTGAATTTGGTTAAAGCATTCCCCGTGTTTTATCATCCCGACAATCACCCTGTTTGGGAACCAATCCCCCTCCCAGTTCTGAAAGATACAAAACAAGCTGTTACTGATTACGGGTTAAATTCACCTTATGTCATAGGGGTACTTAGTTCACTTTTTGCTGCTTACACGTTCACTCCAAACGACATAAAAGATTTAATGAGTGCTTTCTTCACTAATATGCAAACAACACTTTTCCTAGATGAATGGCAAACTCGTATTCACCAGCATGCCCAGCAAACCTCAGCAATCACAGGGACCCCAGTCCTGGAGACCTTTAATAGACTGTTTGGAGTGGGTCCATATATTTCCAATGAGGCCCAAACCAAGATTCCTATGAATGAATTGGACATTTCAAAAAATCTAGCCTTCCAAGCTATTCAAACCATTGCTGAGGCTGCTGAACCTATACCTTCATACACACAAGTACAACAAAAACCAGCAGAACCATTCATAGACTTTGCAGAAAGGCTGAAGAAAGCTATTGCAAAACAAGTTAAACACCCAGAAGCTCAGGATGCACTATTTTTAAGGTTGGCTATAGAGCAATCTAATGATGATTGCCAGCAAATACTAAGAACCCTTATAGACCCCACCCCTATGGAAATGGTGAAGGCATGTCGTAATGTGGGGTCTAATTCTCATAAAGCAAGACTAATAGCTGAAGCTTTGGCTGGACCACAAACCTGTTTTCACTGTGGTGAGACAGGACATATAAAAAAGAACTGTCCACAATTAATTACAAAGATGGAGCTTCCAAAGACGCCGTGCAAACGGTGCGGAAAAGGCAGACACTGGACAAAAGCTTGCAGGTCTCTTACTAACATCTATGGAGAACTGCTACCTCCTAAAAAGTCACCAGACTTAAAGAGAAAAGTGACTTTTAATTCAATGCCAGATCTTAAACAGTGCACCTGTGAGCTGTCAAGAAACAAGGCAGCACCCCCTCAACCGTGTTCCATCCTGCGTAGCCCATCCCTTCAGCAAGTACCAGGAAACCACAGCAATCCCTGCAATTCCCTTATGTGATCCCAATCCTAAATTCTCCCTTCTAACATGTTCTGCTTACTTTCCAGGATCTCTTAGTCCACAGAAGACCACTATCACTAAGCTTTTAGACACCATGGAACAGTGGCATCTCGGGCTGGAAACAATTTTTAGGGGGGGAGTCACTCAGCAAATGCAGCTGTCCACTTGTTTTTGAAATTTTGCTTTCTCTGTTTGTTTTGTTATTAACTATTTCTTGTATCACAGCATGCTGCAAGAAGGACTATCACAACAGACATTTTTCAAACTAATAAGAAAGGGTGAGATGTAGAGAAGCAAGATTCAGGATGGGAACAGTTCCAGGCATGGAGAAGAGCATACAGCAATCGACAGGACTTTCATGTGGACTTTACTGTTATTATGTGGTTTCGTTGTATCCATACTACACAGTGCACAACTGCACATGCCCAGGCTTCCTCCTCCCCCTTTTGCCTGTACCCTATTGTGATTTGCTCCCCTGCTTGTCTGTCTGATAGCCCACCCTTTGTTCTGCCCCTTCCCCTGGCGGGAGGTTTTAAGAATCAGACAGGCGCCTGAATAAACAAGTCTGCTTGCACCAGTCCTCGTGTCCTGTCCCCTCTCCCTATCGGACCTGCGACAACATGGTGCCCAACGTGGGGCAGACCCCACGCCACAAAGGGCTCAGACAGCGCTGAGAGAAGCGTTTCGTCTCGCAGGTCCCTCCCGGTGAACTCCAGTTTGCGGCATATGGCCCTCGCACCGAAAAAGGTGAGCACCGGGGAAGCTCCTGATCCCTCACCCAACTCCCACCAACTTTAAAACCAACTGCAGACTAACAGAAGCCTAAGTAATTTTGCAATGGGCCTCTGGTTATCAACCCCTCAAAAATTTGTATACAGCAAGCTAAAAGACTTTATTATTGAACATGGACACCCGTTAGATGAAAAGTCTGCGAAATCGCTTGCAAAATGGCTAGAAAACCGCAGCGAAGTGGTCTCGGACGATTTAAAAATACAGGACTGGGAAAAAATTGGACATCAGATATGGAAACAAAAGGATAGAGGAGACAAAAATGCAGCCGAAGCATTAATTGCTTGGAGATTGATTTTGATGGTGCTGCAACACCAAATAACCAGTTCCAATGAAAATCTCCAAGAATCGGAGCAAAAATCCCTGAGAGCGGCAAGCCCCGAGGGTCCCGGAGCGGCGGGGGGGGGGCAGGGGAGAGCGCAGACGGCGGGAGGGAGAAACAAAGCCCAGAATACCAGCGGTTCTTGCATCATGGCGTCGGCGAGCTAAGCGACCGCGCGGGCGAAACCGGGGAGCGAACGCGGGAGCACACGCGGCGTGGAGAAACGGCATGCAAGGATTTCGCGCCTTTCCCGCCGGCACCGCCTCCCAGCCTGCCCGTGCAAGCTCGGCCGGCACCGCCTCCCAGCCCGCCCGTGCAAGCTCGGCCGGCACCGC
>NW_020888251.1:0-3056 GCF_003945725.1 Corapipo altera
GTGAAAAAAGGGACTTTATCCTGATTAGGCAGGATGCTGAAATTTTTTGAGAGTCCTGCCTTCAGTTTGCGAGAGGACCTAGATGTAATTTGCTCATCCTGCAAATAAGCTGCTGTTCTTGATTTCCAAAGCTCTGGGTTGCTAGCTGTATCCTTTCCATAAAACATTTTCAGCCTTTTGCTGAGCTCTTTTTGAGTTCTCTGAAGCTCTAGAAGGGTTGGGTCCTCTGCCTGGCTTCTGAGGGACTCCTCAGACCTGGACCGTCGTTGTTTCCCAAATGTTTTCTGGCTGCCTGTTGCTGTACTGGGCCTTTTTGCTAGGACTGCTCTTCCACTCTCATCCTCTGTCCATTCTTTACGCCTGGATTTAGCTGGGACGAACTTGATTTTTTCACTGATGGCATCTTTCATCTTCAGAATAATTTCTTCTGTATCCACATTCTCCGTCCTCTTGATGGACTGCCTATGCGTGCTATCAGTGATTGCAGGCGAAGACAAGGGCCTCCTTGGCAGACCATCCTTCCCCACTTCTGATGAACTTGTGTCATCATCATCCTCCCCCAGGGTGCTCCCTTCATCATCATCGTCATCATCATCATCCTCATCAGAAAGAAAATCTCTTGATTCATAGATTTTGAAATGTTCACCTTCCTGAGTAGAATCAGACTGGAAGGAGTTGTAGGAATGGCTTTTGCTCAAGCTGGGATGTTGGGGCATGGTAGAAGTGCCTTCTGGTACTCCATCCTGGGAAGAAGTCACTTCCTTGTTTTGTGTGGAAGAATGAAACATGCCTTTAAAATGCCTTTCAAGTGCACAGTCATGGGATGCAGCTGTGCCTGGTGACACTGTCCCATCTTTCATGGCCCCCACTGTTCTGGCATGCTTTTGGGATGGAGGTCCGTGTCCATAAGAATCACTTGTTTGTCCTCCATGCTGGCTGAGAGCACTGAACTCTTTGAGGGATTCACTGTCCACACCAATGCCACTGTCCTCTGAACACAAAGTCCTGTCCTCACCATGGGACTGAGAGCAACCCACAGTTGAGGCTTCAAGCAGCCTTACCGTCCGCAGCAGGTGCTCATCAAAGCTTTGCTTGGCTTTCAGTTTGCCTTCCAAGTTGCTTGCAGCAGACTGCAGGTAGCTGCATGTCTCCTGCAGGGCGTTGGAGGTGAGGGAGGCCAGCATCCCACTCACTAACTGCATTTTATTGACCGTGTACTGCAGCAGTTGTTGCAGAAGATCAGGGTGCTCCTTCAAATCATCTTTTTCTGCTGGCCACGCCAGATTCCCACCTACATTTTTGAGGAGATTTTCCCCATCATTGGTAATTTCTTCCAAGAGTTGGTTGATTTCATCGAAGCGAAGCACGAGAAAGCTTATCATCTGCTGTAGGAAGAGCTGAGTTTGGGTAGCCTGGCTGGCCATGTGCAGTATAGTTTCATACTTGGAGAGGTTGGGATTCAAGTAGGCATATGCACTCTGGTGAGCCTTAACGAGCGGTTCTGGGAAATCTACCTTCTTCTCTGCCTCGCATGGGGCCAAAATGGACTTTTCTTTACTTTTGCTAGGTCGACCTTGCTTTGCCAGCTTATTTTTTGGCTTCTTTCCTTTCTTTGGGATTTGCTTTGCGTTGCTTTCGTTCTTGTCATCCCAAATGAAAGCTGCTGGTTCTGATTCACAGGAGGTTTGCTTTCTGATCTGTATGGAATCAGCGATGTGCTTTTGAGACTCAATCAGTTCAGACATAATGACTTCAGCATCTGTGGCTGTCCTCTCAATTTTCTTGTCTTCCCTGGGAATCTGAGAATCTGAATGAGCCTTGGAAGATAACTGTAAATTATCATTTTTGTCCTGCTCTGATAGTTTATCCTCCTCTTCTTCCAGGTAGTCATTGCTCTGGATCCCATATTGGCGTAATTCATCAATATTGTAGCAAGAAGAACCTTTAACCAGCAGAGGGATTCCTTTATCTCTCGGATCAATTGGCAAAACACTTTTGGGTTTATTCAAAGCCTTAAGACCACTTCTTGAAGCAGTACTAGCAATCTCGTTGTGAGAAGGTGTGCAGCCCATCCTTTCTTCGTCTTTATTTTTGATTAAAAATCAAGATGAACTAGCGAAAACACAAGAAAGAATCAAACTCACTGTTTCATCCTGAACTTCACACTGGCCTGTTTCTCAGGAGTTTTCCATCATGACCCCAGTTTTGTTTTCAATTTTGATTGTTGTTTGTCTTGAAATCTCATGTACTTATTGCATAGTATCTGCTCTTGAAGGTGTGCGCTGTTCCATTGTATATTCCGACATCAGTTTTCTTCTTTGATTCAAAAAAGGAGTGTGAAAGCTCTGCTGGATTTAGAGCTAATGGATTAAGAGGACTTGCGTACCTCACTTCTGTCTTGACAGATGTCCACTGCAAATAAGATTTTAAGCTCATTAGGGTAAGCAGGTGCCAGCCAGTCAGCACCCGAGTTGTATTTATAAAGGTAGATTTTTTTCTGCACTGTACTGGGGGGCAAAAGGACTTGGTACATTTCCCTCCTTCTTTCCCTTGTTGCAAAAACATAACATACAATTGAATGCAGAGATCCAAAGGAAGAGACTGCATTTTGAAGCCTTTTTGAAGGGAAGCTATTTGAACATGGCATGTAAATGCCACTAGATGCTCCTTAACTAGGAGGAGGGTGACACTGACCAAGGATGTGCCCACTGGAGAGTAAAAGACAGAAAATCAAATAGCTTATAGATGCCTGTTAAGACTTCTGCCTTGCGGGTATTCAAAATTTCCCCCTACTTAGAAGTGACAAGCTGTTTACTTTTTCCTTCTAAGACTCCTAAATAAGATTTTGATTTTTTTTTTCTTCCTCTCAAGTGATCATTCTTGGAAATTATTTTTTTCTCTTCTAGATAGCTTCCCAACCTGAAAATCCTAACTACCCAACAACAGTATTTGTAGGATAAATTTTGCATATGTTGTTAAGATGGTGTCTGAGTCTAGTGGATCTACACTGCATATTTTCAGATTAAAATAAAAATCAAATGAATTTTTTTTCCCTT
>NW_020888252.1:0-3055 GCF_003945725.1 Corapipo altera
CTACTAATTTCCAGCTATTTCCCAAAATACTTTGAAGCGTTTCCCTGGTGAGAAAAGATTTGTTGGACGCATCGGCATTCAGTAAACATGTAACCTGCTTCCAGCAGCCTCCGGCTGAGATTTTTCCCTTCTAAGAAGCTTATAATTCGAAGTAAAACCAATTAATGCAACAGGGCGATCCAAAACTCTTTTCCAAAGCCACTGCCTCAAACATGGGGCAAGCAAGAAAAATATCAGCATAGACTTTGACATCTTTTTCAGGCCTTTCCACTTATTTTTTTTTTCTATACCGATACAACGCATTCATACTTCGACTTGCAGCTGCATTAGTCTTGCAAAAAAAAAAAAAATCCCTGCTGAGAAATGCATATAATAGGAAAAACAGATCGGCTGGACAGCAGCGTAATTAATGCCAGAAAGGGCTGAGGCCGGTTTCATAGTTTGTCTTTTGAGGATATCAAGACGAGACCTGGTGAAAAATGACGCATGCTTTAACATTTCAGAAAGCTGGCAACTAGCAGAGCTCCCCCTCCCTCCACCCCTCCTTTTTTTTAACTTTATGCCTCTGAACAAAGGGGTCGGCAGAACTAGCTAGGTTGTAATGAGTTCTGTGTCCCTAGCACATTAAGTGCATCATGGAAACATATTGTATCGAAATAGTTTGGAGGAGAATACTGGGGATGAAAGAGAAAGGGTGCTTTGATCAGCTCCCTGGGGTCCTGAGTGCGCGCAGACCGACTTGCAAGGACTTATTCAGCTCCAGCGAGACACACTTACAACGCCATTCAAAGAAATTTGCATATCTGTAATTTATCACATTTGTCCCCAAGATTTTTGCAAGGTAAATAAAAGTTGGCTGAATAAAAAATATCAATCATCACAGAGCGAGGGAGAGCGGGAGCGGGAACAGGGCTGTTTGTTTAACCAGACTCCGTTTGGAAAACTTTTGCTGAACGCGGGATAAAACTCATCCCAGAGCGTTTAGCAGTTTATTTCAACCCGTCAACCGCGCTTGTGTCCGCGGCCGGAGCTCTGCGCCCCGGCCCAGCCCAGAACGGCGCGGCTTAGCTGGACTCGGCCCCTCAGGGCCCGGAGCTCCGGCATTCTGTGTCCCCCTCCCGCCCCGCGCAGCCCCGCGCAGCGCCCCGGTCCCTCGGACAGTGCCCCGGCCCCGCAAGCCCCCACAGAAACGGCTGTCAAAGCCCAAGGGGAGAAGGGGAAGGGGAGGAGGTAGAAATACAACGTCGGAGAGGCCCCCGCGAAGGCCGTGTTCAGCTTCGACCGGCGGCGACCGCACCGCCACCGGCATCTTCAACTTGACCTTGGCGAGGGCTCCGCGCCTTTGCCTCATCTGTCACCCGCGCCCGGTGACAGTGATGCATTTCGCTCATTGTCAGGGCAGGGCACGGGAAAGCCGTCGGGGACGGGACGGGACGGGCTGGCGGCGGAGCGGGTGCGGTGTGTCCGGGTGGTGGCGAGGAACAAAAGTTATAGCGAGACGCCTGTGCTGCTAATTCCGTGAAAGACGCGCCGGTCCCCCCCGCGGGAAGGTCAGTGTCGCGGGCTGCGTTCCGCCGAGGGGGGGCCGCAGTGCTCCACGCATCCCCCGCCCCGCCGACCGCCCTCCCCACGCTGGCGGGCACAATCTGTCCAGACACTTCCCAAAGGCTCCCTGTTTTCCCCCTTTCCCCAGAACATTGCCATCCCGAGCCGGCCGGCGGCTGTCAGGCACCAGAGAGGCTCTGGGAGTCTCGCTGGGACCGCAGGGGTGCTTCCCAATCACCCCAACGGGCCTCGGGCCACTTCTCGCTTCAGCGTGGTCGCCCGGGTGGGGGTCGGCGCCGTCGAAGGTGCCCGTCCCGCCCTGGGGGCGTCCTCGCCCGCCATCAGCGAGGGAGACGTCTGGGTCTGAGACGTGGCTCTCGCCCGGGACATCGTTCTCCACGGGGCCGATACGCGGGCGCCCTGAACCGGCCCCGGTCCCCCGTGAACTTTAAGGTCAGGGCAGCCGTCGAGGCTCTCGGCGGATACATTTCCCAGAAGGGGAAGCCGCCTTCATTCGCCCGACGGGTGCGGAGCTCCGCCGCCTAGGAATCCCCTCCGCTTGGCCCTCTCCCCGCGCCCCGCGGCGGCAGAAGGTTCGGGACCCCGTCGGGGCGCGGGGCAGTGGCGGCGGGACGGTCCCACTCGTGCGACCCCGCCGCGCTGCCCGTCCCCGGGGAGCGGGCAGCCTCCGCACGGCGGAGCTGGAGGCTCGAGCCACGCCGTTCCAACTGGGAATCCCGGGGCTGCGAGGATCGGGGGGACCAGGGTGGCCACGGTCCGTCCGGGCGGGGCAGGGCCGGGCCGGGCAGAGCGACCCGAACCTTTCAGCATCCCGGTGCTGCCCGGCGGGGCGCCCAGAGCGGGGCTGGCGCGGCGGGGCAGGGCCTCCCCTGCCTTCTCCAAGTCGCTCGGCGTTACAGGTTGCGCCGAGCAGGTGCACGGGGAAAGCGGGGTCCGGGGCGGGAGGCGGAGACTAGGGGTGCGGGGACCGAGGCAGGCAGGGGGCGGGCGCTCCCGCGGGGCCCCCCGGGGGCCGGCTCCAGGCCGCCCGATCGGGCACTGCGCCCACAGACGGAGAGCCGAGCGCTGCCTCTGGAGCCGGCGTCGCCACCCCAGGGGCCGCCCGGGGGGAGCCCCGCTCCTTTCGGCGTGGCCGCCGCCAGACAGGGCCCCGCGACGCGACGCGGCGGCTCCTCGCGAGGCCCCCCCCGGGGCCGCCCCCGGCGCGGCCACTGCTCAGGGGCGGCGCCGCCCTGGCCCGCGGGGGCACCCGGCAGCCGGGCCCCCTCTTGGAGACCTCCATGCGCAACGCGGAGTCGGCGGGCGGGAGAGCCCCGCCGCCGCCGCCCGCTATCGCTCGCCAGGGCCCCGACGGCGGTGGGTCCGCACCGGGGGCTTCAGTTGGGAGCCGCCCCCGGCTCGGGGCCGCCCCGCCCGGCCCCTCCCGTGTGCGGCGGCGGCGCGGGGAGCGGCGGGGAGCGGCGGGGCGCACGTGCGCCCGCGCGGGGTC
>NW_020888253.1:0-3055 GCF_003945725.1 Corapipo altera
AGCTTCTTCCAGGGGAGGTGGGGGCACTGGGGGTCCCGGGCAGCTTCTCCTGTGGGAGAGAGGGCACCCCAGGGGTCCTGCTGCCCGGGGGCTGTGGGCAGCTCCTCTCATGGGAGGTAGGTGCATTTTGGGGGCCTGGGCAGCTTCTCCCCCAAGAGGTAGGGGTGCCCTGGGGGTCCTGCTACCCAGGGGGGTACAGGCAGGTAGGGGTGCTCTGGGGTCCCAGGCAGCTTCTCCTGTGGGAGGTGAGGGCACGCTGGGGTCCCGCTGCCCTGGAGGGTACAGGCAGCTCCTCTCACTTTCTGCCCATGGGACCCCCTGGCCCCAGGTCGGATGTGGATGGGATTGGTGGGTCCCAGACCCCATCCCTGCAGCTGGGGGTCCCCGTGCCCGTGGTGGGTGCACCCTGACACTGCAGAGTGGCTGCTGGAGCCCGGGCCCCCCGTGTACCCCAGAGTTGGGGCCCTGGGCAGAGACCCCCTTGCAGCCTCGGCAGGGCTGGGAGCAGCCAGGCCGTGCATCTGAGCCGAGCGTGGGGCACAGAGGGGTCACCTTGGCTGGCACAGAGGGGCTTGGGGGGGTCCTGCCGGTGTGTCGATCCCCGTCTGTGCCCCCCCAAGCTGGAGGAGTTCGCGCACTTCGACTTTGGGGTCTGGAGGAAGCGCTACATGCAGTGGATCAGCCAGATGAAGTCCCGTGTCCTGGACGTTTTCCGCGGCATCGACAGGGACCAGGACGGGCGCATCAGCCAGCGGGAGTTCATCGAGGGCGTCCTCGCCTCCAGTGGGTGCCGGGGGGGCTGCAGGGTGATGGGGGGGCTGGCACTGGGGGCTGAGGGTCCCTGTCCCCCCTCAGAGTTCCCCACCAACGTCCTGGAGATGAACGCCGTGGCCACCATCTTCGACATGAACGGCGACGGCTTCATCGACTACTACGAGTTCGTCAGTGCTCTGCACCCCAACCGGGACCCCCTGCGCCGCTCCGCCGACGCCGACCAGATCCAGGATGAGGTGTGGGGGGGACGGAGCGGGGGGATGGAAGGGTGGGGGACCCGCCTGGGGCTGAGCTGAGCGTGGTCCCGCAGGTGAACAGGCAGGTGGCCCAGTGCAACTGTGCCAAGCGCTTCCAGGTGGAGCAGATCAGCGCCAACAGGTACCGGGTAAGTGCCAACCCGTGGGGTCCGGGCTTGGTCCGACCCCTGTGCACAGCCCGCCCTGTGCAGGGGTCCCGCAGCACCCGTGTCCCGTGGCAAGGAGGGGACACGTCCCCACGGCCCAGGGATCCCTGTGGGAGGGTGGTGCTGGCAGGGACCGAGGGGCCGCAGGGATGGGCAGGTCTGGATGCTGGTACTGCACCCCAAATCCCAGCCCTGCCGAAGCCCCCAGGCCCCACCCGGCCCTGATGTCCCTCCCCCCACAGTTCGGGGAGTCCCAACAGCTGCGGATGGTGCGGATCCTGCGCAGCACCCTCATGGTGCGGGTGGGCGGGGGCTGGATCGCCCTGGACGAGTTCCTGGTCAAGAACGACCCCTGCAGAGGTGGGTGTGGGGGTCCCACCCCGGGCACTGGTGCAGTGGAGTCCCTGTTCCCTGCGCCTGTGGGGCCAAGTGGGTCAGTGGGGGCCATGTGGGGGTGCAGCCAATGGGGCTCCCCACGGTCTTGCACCGCCGGGACCCCATCGCCAGCCCCCTCACTGCCTCCGTCGTCCCCAGTGAAGGGAAGGACCAACCTGAAGATCAACGAGAAGTACCTGTCCCCGGACGGTTTCGGGACCGCCGCCAGGTGTGCGGGGAACCAGTCGGCCGCCTCCTCCAAAGTGCTGTCCCCGAGCCGCTCCAACTCCAGCCTCAGCCTCTACAGCAGCGCCTCGGCTCCCAGCAGCCCCCTGGCCAGGAAGGTGAGGGCTGTGAACCCCTCCAGAAGTTCCCCCACCCGCCCCAGGCACTGACCCTGTCCCCCCCCCCCAGTCGGTGCTGCGGAGGACGCGCTCCGGGGATCGGTGTCCGCGCTCCCGCGGCTCGGGGCTGCCCGACGGAGCCGAGCTGCAGTTCAGCGCTGCCGAGGAAAGCCTGGCTGTGGCACTCCCAGGTGAGCGCTGTGCCGCCCTGGGGGGCTGGGGGTTGGGGGGCTCAGGGGGCCGGAGCGGGTGTGCGGTGCGGGGCAGGGCAGCGGGGCTGTCCGCCGGCCCCCGGCGCGCCGGAGCTGCTGCGGGAGAACTCCCCACTCCAGCCCCTCCGTGCCCTCGCAGAGCCGCCCGAAGGGTCCCCCCCGGAGCGCTGCAGCCCCTGCCGCTGACCCCCGCGCCCGCCCTGCGCCAGCCCCCTCGGCCGGCCCCACTCAGGACCCTCCTCCCCGAGGCCGGAGGACGGCGAAGCCGCGGCCGTGCGCCCCGCGGGGCTCCGGCCCGGCGCTGCGGCTCCCCGAGCGGGGCTGAGCTGTCTGTCCGTCACCGAGCCCGCCGGGACTGGCCCCGGCGGATATGCAAGTACCCCCCCGACACCCTCCAAGCCCCCGGGCGCTGGTCCCCTTCCCCGCGGCTCCACCGGGCAGCGCGGGGGGATCCCGACCCCCGAGTGCCCGGGGCTGCGGGTCCGGCCGGGCATCCCCGCGCTGGGCCCTGCGCCTCTCCCGCGCCGTCGGCTCGGAGCGGCCGCGGGGTCCCCCCGGCATTCGGCGTTGCTGACGGGGGTCCCCCACCCTGCTGCCCACGCCCCGGCGGGAGGTGGCCGGGCTCGGTACCCCCCGGGCCCCCGTTTCTGGTGCTAACCCTCACCCCTCTGCCTTCGGTGTGTGCGCAGGGGGCCCCGGCTCCGGCCGCCCCCCGCCCCGGTGGGGCTGCCACGGGCGGGGGTCCCTCGCGCCCGCGCCCCCGCCCCGCCGGCGGCCCCGGCGGGCAGCGGGACCCCCGCCCTGCTGCCGCATGTTCACGCACCCCGCTAACCGGACAGCAGTAGAGCTGAATGTAACCCCGGCCGGGCCCGCCCGCCGCCACAATAAACTGTAGTGAGGTTCCTTTTTCTATGAGCACCCATCCGTCCCTCCGTCTGTCTGCTCAG
>NW_020888254.1:0-105 GCF_003945725.1 Corapipo altera
GCCTGTCCTGCATCCTTCCTGGGGGGAACTGCCTGTCCTGAATCCCTCCTGGGTACAGATCCCATCCTGAATCCCTCCTGGGGGGAACTGCCTGTCCTGAATCCC
>NW_020888254.1:115-484 GCF_003945725.1 Corapipo altera
AATCCCATCCTGAATCCCTCCTGGGGGGAACTGCCTGTCCTGAATCCTTCCTGGGGGTAAATCCCAATCCACTATCCCTCATGGGGGTGCAAATCCCAATCCTGAATCCCTCCTGGGGGGAACTGCCTGTCCTGCATCCCTCCTGGGTGTAAATCCAAATCCATCCTCCCTCCTGGATGCAGATCCCATCCTGAATCCCTCCTGAGGGTAACTCCCTGTCCTGCATCCTTCCTGGCTGTAAATCCCATCCTGAATCCTCCTGGGTGTAAATCCTATCCTGAGTCTCTCCTGGGGGTAAATCCCATCCCAAATCCCTCCTGGCTGTAAATCCCATCCTGAATCCCTCCTGGGTGTAAATCCCATCCTAAA
>NW_020888254.1:494-3055 GCF_003945725.1 Corapipo altera
CATCCTGAATCCCTCCTGGGTGTAAATCCCATCCTAAATCCCTCCTGGCTGTAGATCCCATCCCAAATCCCACAGACCAGCCGTGACCTTTGATCCTCCTCCACCTTCCACCCTGACCCACCTCACCCCCCCCCCTTCCTCTTCCTTTGGCTAATCCCCCAAACATCCCATAATGAGTTTGGTTCCCCAAACATCCCATAATGAGTTTGGTGCCTTCCCCAAACATCCCATAATGAGTTTGGTTCCCCGGATTCTCCTGTTTGATCTCAGGACCCCTCCAGGGATGGGGTTCACAGGTGGGGCTCAGGGATGGGATTCAGGGATGGGGTCAGGGATGGGGTCAGGGATGGGGTTCAGGAGTGGGGTTCAGGGATGGGGTCAGGGATGGGGTCAGGGATGGGATTCAGGGATGGGGTTCAGAGGTTGGGTTCAGGGATGGGGTCAGGAATGGGGTTCAGGGACGAGATTCACAGGTGGGATTCAGGGATGGGGCTCAGGGATGGAGCTCAAGGATGGGGTTCAGGGATGGGGTTCAGGGATGGGATTCAGGGATGGGGCTCAGGGATGGAGCTCAAGGATTGGGATTAGGGATGGGGCTCAGGGATGGGGTCAGGGATGAGATTCACAGATGGGATTCAGGGATGGGGTCAGGGATGGAGCTCAGGGATTGGGATTAGGGATGGGGTTCAGGGATGGGGTTCAGGGATGGGGTTCAGGGATGGGGCTCAGGGATGGGGCTCAGTGGGGACCCTCTGCCCAGCCTTCTTCCCACGTGGCTCTCCCTGCCCTGTGGAAACACCCCCTTGGATCTGCTTCCCAGGAAATTGTCTCCTCCCCCTGTGCTGGCACTGCTGGGGCATCCCAAATCCTGGGGGCAGCTCTGGGATCCCCAGGAACAGGACACCGAGGGGCTGGAGGGTGTCCAGGGAAGGGAAGGGAGCTGGGAAGGGGCTGGAGCAGCAGGAGGGGCTGGGGGAGCTGGGGGGGCTCAGCCTGGAGAAAAGGAGGCTCAGGGGGGACCTTCTGGCTCTGTAACTCCCTGACAGGAGGGGGGAGCCGGGGGGGGGAAGTTGGGCTCTGCTCCCAGGGAACAAGGGACAGGAGGAGAGGGAACGGCCTCAGGCTGTGCCAGGGGAGGGGCAGGTGGGACAGGAGGAGGAATTTCTGCCTGGAAAGGGTTGTTAAACATTGGGAAGGGCTGCCCAGGGAGGTCTGGAGTGCCCAGCCCTGGAGGTATCCAGGGAAGGCCTGACCGTGGCACTGAGTGACAAGGTGGGCATCGGGCACAGGGGGAGGATCCCTGGGCTGGGAGGGGCTTTTCCAGCCTCGGAAATCCCGGGATTCAGTGAACTGCAGCCGTGAGAGGAGCCAGGATGGGAACAGGGGTAGCGGGGGGTGTCCTGCCCTGCTGCAGCCCCCGCTGTGGGCATCGGGCACAGGGGGGGATCCATGGGCTGGGAGGGGCTTTTCCAGCCTCAACCACCCCGGGATTCAGTGAAATGCAGCCGTGAGAGGAGCCAGGATGTCAGCAGGGATAGCAGGGGTTGTCCTGCCCCACTGCAGCCCCCACTGTGCCCCCCAGGAGTTCATCCTGTCCTGCCTGACCCTGAACCCCGAGCGGCGCCCCAGCGCCCACAACCTGCTCTTCCACCGGGTGCTCTTCGAGGTTCACTCCCTGAAGCTGCTGGCGGCCCATTGCTTCATCAACCACCAGTGTGAGTCCTGCACACCCCCGGGGGCTCCCAGGGCTCCTGGCTCTCCCACCCAGCCGGGCTGGGACAGCTGGGAATGTCCAGCCTGGAGAAGGGAAGGATCCAGGGAGAGCTGAGAGCCCCTTCCCAGGGCCTGAAGGGGCTCCAGGAGAGCTGGAGAGGGACTGGGGACAAGGGATGGAGGGACAGGACACAGGGAATGGCTTCCCACTGCCAGAGGGCAGGGAGAGATGGGATATTGGGAAGGAATTCCTGGCTGGGAGGGTGGGGAGGCCCTGCCATGGGTTGCCAAGAGAAGCCATGGCTGCCCCTGGATCCCTGGAAGTGTCCAAGGCCAGGTTGGATGGGACTTGGAGCAACCTGGGCTGGTGGGAGGTGTCCCTGCTCATGGCAGGGGGTGGCACTGGGTGGGGTTTAAGGTCCTTTCCCACCCAAACCATCCCGTGATTCCAGAGCTGGGAAGGAGGAGGCAGCGACTCAGCCCTTCCCTGGGCTCTGGGCAGCAGCTCCCACCTCCCAGGAGCCCCCCAACCCACCCCCCCTCTGCCTGTGCCCCAGATCTGATGCCAGAGAATGTGGTGGAGGAGAAGATAAAGGAGCTGGACCTGAACATGGTGATGGCCGAGATCCGCAGGGAGGGGCGGCCCGGAGCCCAGTGGAGGTGAGGAGGGGGGAGATCCCAAAGCTGTGCTTCCAACCTGGAGATCCCTGGGCCCTGCTCCCAGCCTGGAGATCCCTGGGCCCTGCTCCCAGCCTGGAGATCCATCCCAGTGCCAGGGCCCTGATCCCAGCCTGGAGATCCATCCCAGTGCCAGGGCTGTGCTTCCAGCCTGGAGATCCCAGTGCCAG
>NW_020888255.1:0-442 GCF_003945725.1 Corapipo altera
GGGTCAGGGTCCCACAGGGTTGGGGTCCCACAGGATCAGGGTCCCACAGGGTCGGGATCCCACAGGGTCAGGGTCCCACAGGGTCAGGGTCCCACAGGATCAGGGTCCCACAGGGTTGGGGTCCCACGGGGTCATGGTCGCACAGGGTCGGGGTCCCAGAGGGTCGGGGTTCCATGAGGTCGGGGTGCCATGGGGTCAGGGTTCCATGGGGTCAGGGTCCCACGGGGTCAGGGTCCCAAAGGGTTGGGGTCCCACAGGATCAGGGTCCCACAGGGTTGGGGTCCCACAGGGTCAGGGTCCCAAAGGGTTGGGGTCCCATGGGGTCAGGGTCCCAAAGGGTTGGGGTCCCATGGGGTCAGGGTCCCACAGGGTCGGGGTCCCAGAGGGTCGGGGTTCCATGAGGTCGGGGTGCCATGGGGTCAGGGTTCCATGGGGTCAGGGT
>NW_020888255.1:542-3054 GCF_003945725.1 Corapipo altera
TGGGGTCCCACAGAGTCAGGGTCCCATGGGATCGGGGTCCCACAGGGTTGGGGTCCCACAGGATCAGGGTCCCATGGGATCAGGGTCCCACAGGGTTCCGGGGTGCCCCGAGGCTGGGGGGTGCCCCCACGCACCCGACTGGTCCTCGGTGGTGTCGGCCTCGTGGATCTGGTTGTCGAACCACATGTGTGCCACCGTCATGCGGTTCTGGGTCAGCGTGCCCGTCTTGTCCGAGCAGATGGTGGAGGTGGAGCCCAGGGTCTCCACGGCCTCCAGGTTCTTCACCAAGCAGTTCTTCCTCGCCATGCGCTTGGCAGTCAGCGTCAGGCACACCTGGGGGGCACCCACGGGGGTCAGGGGGCGGGGGGACCCCAAATATGGGGGGCACAGAGCCCTCAGTGCCCCCCAAACCTGCCCCCACAGCCCCTTCTTAATGTAGGGACCCCCATGGTAATCGCTTGGCTGTGAGGGTCAGAGACACCTTGGGGCACCCAATGGGGTCTGGGGGCACCCAAAGGGGTCTGGGGGCGGGGGGTCCCCCGTGATGGGGGGCACAGAGCCCTCAGTGCCCCCCAAACCTGCCCCCACAGCCCCCTCTCAATGCAGGGCCACCCATGGCATGGGCTTGGCCACCAGTGTCAGGCACACCTGAGGGGCACCCAAGGGGGTCAGGGGGTGGAGTGACCCCCATGATGGGGTGCACAGACTCCCCAGTGCCCCCCAAACCTGCCCCCACAGCCCCCTCTCAATGTGCCCTCAGTACATGGACCCCCATGGTAATCTCTTGGCAGTCAGCATCAGGCACACCTGGGGGCACCCACAGGGGTCAGGGGGACCCCAAATATGGGGGGCACAGACCCCTCAGTGCCCCCCAAACCTGCCCCCACAGCCCCCTCTCAACACAGAGCCCCCCCTCGCTTGGCAGTCAGAGTCAGACACTCCTGGGGGCACCCGAGGGGGTTTGGGGGCACCCATGGGGGTCAGGGGGCAGGAGGACTCCGAACATGGGTGCACAGACCCCCCAGTGCCCCCCAAACCTGCCCCCACAGCCCCCTCTCAGTGTGCCCCCAGTACATGGACCCCCCAGGTAATCACTTGGCAGTCAGTGTCAGGCACACCTGGGGGGCACCCACGGGGGTCAGGGGGCGGGGGGACCCCCATGATGGGGGGCACAGACCCCTCAGTGCCCCCCAAACCTGCCCCCAGAGACCCCTCTCAACACAGAGCCCCCCCATTGCAATCATCCCTCCCAGTGCCCTCCCAGTGCCCCCGTGCCCTCACCGTGACAGTGGCCAGCAGCCCCTCGGGCACGTTGGCCACAACGATGCCAATGAGGAAGATGAGGATGGAACTTCCCAAACTTCCCCAAATACCCTCCCAGTGCCCTCCCAGTGTCCCATATTTCCCTCCCAGTGCCCTCCCAGTGCCCCCGTGCCCTCACCGTGACGGTGGCCAGCAGCCCCTCGGGCACGTTGGCCACGATGATGCCGATGAGGAAGATGACGGCCTCGAGCCAGGTGTAGCCGAGGATGAGGGAGAGGATGAAGAAGGAGAGGCCGAGGAAGACGGCCACGCCGGTGATGAGGCGGATGAAGTGCTCGATCTCCATGGCGATGGGCGTCCGGCCCACCTCCAGCCCCGAGGCCAGCGACGCGATGCGACCCATGACGGTGCGGTCACCCGTGGAGATGACGATGCCCCGCGCCGTGCCTGGGGGGAGGAAGGACCCCCAGAGTGACCACGGGGTCCCCAGGGGGTGTGTGAGTGTCCCCTGTCCCCCCAGTGTGACCTTGTCCCCCGTGGAGATGACGATGCCCCGCCCGGTACCTGGGGGGAGGAAGGACCCCCAGAGTGACCGTGGGATCCTCCTGTGTCCCCGAGGTCTGTGTGTGTGTGTGTCCCCTGTCCCCCCCAGAGTGACCACGGTGTCCCCCAGTGTCCCCAGGGTGGGTGTGAGTGTCCCCTGTCCCCCCGGTGTGTCCCCTGTCCCCGCAGGGTGTCTGTGTCCCTGTCCCCCGTGGAGATGACGATGCCCCACGCCGTGCCTGGGGGGAGGAAGGACCCCCAGTGCCACCGCGGGGACCCCCCGTGTCCCCAGGATGGGTGTGAGTGTCCCCTGTCCCCATCCCGTCCCCGTGTCTCCGAGGGGTGTGTGTGTGTCCCTGTCCCCTCCAGTGTGACCATGGTGTCCCCCCGTGTCCCCAGGGTGGGTGTGAGTGTCCTCTGTCCCCCTCCCAGTGTGTCCCTGTCCCCCTCAGTGTGACCCTGTCCCTCCCAGTGTGACCCTGTCCCCGTCCCCGTGTCCCCGAGGGGGGTGTGTGTGTCCCTGTCCCCCGTGGAGATGACGATGCCCCGCGCGGTGCCTGGGGGGAGGAAGGACCCCTGGAGTTACCGCGGGATCCTCCTGTGTCCCCGAGGTCCGTGTGTGTGTCCCCTGTCCGTGTGTGTGTCCCCTGTCCCCCCCAGTGTGTCCCCTGTCCCCGCAGGGTGTCTGTGTCCCTGTCCCCCGTGG
>NW_020888256.1:0-3053 GCF_003945725.1 Corapipo altera
CACTTGATGGGAGCGGCAGGTGAGCATCTCTGGTTCAGTAATGATACGATGCACTCAACTGCAGCTTGCAGATAAGAATCCTGAAACATTCCAGTAGCCAAGATTGCCACCTGATCCCAAGGTCCCCTGTTCTCTGCCCCATGCATTTCCATGGGACCAAAGCCCCTATGCACAGCAAAAGGAAAGTATGTGAATGTACACACATGGTGACTTGCTCCTGGGTTTTTCAACCTATGGAGGAAGACAACTTCCCTCATTAGAAAATGAAGCAGGTCTGACCTGGACTTTCCCAAAACACTCTTAAGTCAGAGGCAGGTTTCTCCCATAAGCGACAGCAAAGCCCTCCTCCTGCCCATGTTCTTTGGGAAATGGCACAAGAACCAGGAGAATCACAGAGAGATTCACACCTTCAGAGACACCAGTGAGTGCAGCCCCTCCTGACATCATCTGGGTAGAAGCCTCCAGCCCTCGGGATGACTTTGCCTCCTAACAGAGGTGCCAGAGCATCTGACCTGGATTTACCAGGCCTGCCTTAGTACCATGCCACAATAATCGTTGCAGCATCCCAGCCTTTCCTTACTCGAGCCAGTCTGTTTATAGGTTGTTTGGATCTCCACCTCCACATTGCAGGAGGATTGAACACCACTGATCGCATCCACTTCTACCTCTGACCTGAAGGGAGAGGAAGATTTCCCCGTTTGCTGTTGTGGCAAGTGGTACTTCTCTGCAATAGATTTCATCTCCTGCTTGGGGCCCCTCTGCACTGGCCGGGCTCACTCCATGCTGTTGGACCTCTCCCAGCCCCTCTAAGCAGGGCTCCAGTCAAGTCTTTATAACAACTCCCCATTCCTCAAAATAGCTTGGCACTCCTGTAACAGTTTGGGTGGGGAATGCCAAACTCACACCAACGAATGACTCTGTCCAATCACCTGAGTAGTAGGTACCACCCAGTGTGGAGGTCAGCGCTTGAATAAAGACCTCCACAACTTTTCCGGGTGCAGCTGGTAAGGCGATTTTATTATAAAAGTAGCAGGGCAACTGAACTGCTTAAAGGGAGGAACAAAAGGGCACAAAAAGCACTGCACAAAATGGCTCCAGTCTTAAATAATATGGGTAAGGAAGGCACTGGAACAGAAGATGGGGTTTAGGCAGAGCATGCAAATTACAACCAATCATAGGAGATAGGGGTTGAACATAACCATATATGGTACTGCGTCAAATATCAGCCAATGAAAGGACAGAACATACATACAATACCATACAACAACTTATATGCAAAATCTACAATTTCCTTATTAATTACACATTTTTTAGACTGCCACAACCCAACCTGCCCCATGCAGAGCCCTGGGGGTGGCTCCTGCTACACCCAATGCCAGAAGAACACCACAAGAGACCTTGGGGAGGGAAGAATGGAAGGAAAGATGGAAATCTCAGTGCTTTGGATCTGGAGCAGCTGGGGGAACTCCAATGCCTCCCAAGACTCCCTGTTAGACACGTGAGGAACTGCAGAGTCGAGAGCTCTCCCCACGCACCCCCACAACCCGCTCCAAAATAAATACCATTGACTGCCTGATATGGTTTGAAGCTGACTCCCTGCCAAGTCTCCAAACCTTACCACCAGAAGTCCCCCCCCGCCCCCCCAAACCTCAGGGAGAAGAGGGAGAAAAACAACCAACTAAGAAAACCCGAAACGAGAGAGACAGCTAAAGTGATATATATAAATATATTTACACTTATGTTACAATTGAAATATATACAATTTAAAATATATACAATTTCACAAGGGAAGGGGAAGGGGGAAGGGAAAAGGGAACAAAACCAAAATAAAATATATATATATATATATTTCCCAATCAGTAGCCCGAGATCTAGTAACTAAAGAGTTAGCAAAGAAAAAAATATCCCACCACTCTCCTTGGGACAACCGAGAGTCGCTCCGGGACAATCGCCGGCAACCTCTGCCTCCCAAGGTCAACAAGGCCTTACCAGACCTCACTCCCCAACACGGTAGACTCAACAGCAGGGAACCTGCACCTCCAAGCCGTCGGAAGGAAAGAGAGCGAAGGCCTCTCCTCCTTTCTTCTTATAATCTGGCTTACGTAAAAATCGTAGGGAATACTGGGTACATCTGGACCCTTCCTTGGTTACAAACTGGTCACCAAGGAAGGCCTAGCCCAAACCACCACACTGCCCATGGAAGGTCCCCTTCAGAGTAGCGACACGATCCCCGTAGCCCCCAGCTCTGGATTCCGCCGCCCATCCCTGGCCTCACCCCTTTGTGCCCAGAGCCCACTAGCTTTGAGCTACAGGGAGCAGAGGGGCTCTGTTGCCACCCTGTCAGGTGGCGTGAGCTGTAGAACAGCTCCAGTGGCCAAGTGCAGGGCTGAGCTCTCCATGGGACTGTGTCTGGCTTCAGGCAGGCCCAGCAGTTTTCTGACAGGGAATGGGACTATTCTAGCCCAAAGGGAGCAATCGGGATCCAACATCTGTTTTGTTTAAGGCTATCAGGAGCCTTCTTGGTTGCTTATCCTTTGATTTTTGTCCAAATCTTGAAGTGGTCTTGATGGGGCACAAAAATGAGGTGCAGAAAGCATACCTTCCTCCCCCATAGACACAGTTTCCCCTCAGATCAGGGGGATCAGACCAAATCTCTGGTGGGAGCTGTTTTATTAAGCTTGTCAGACCTTGAACATCAGGGGAGCTGTGTACAGCTCGTGGCAGCAGGTGTTGGGGCCTTGGTCAGTGTCACCTGGAAGGGGAAAGGAGGAAAGGGGACCAGCATGGATCCCTGCTGCCCTGCATATCCCCTGAGCCAAGGGACACTTATGGACAGTTGTTCTACACCTCCCCCTGTCCCCTTTTGGTCAGGGCTATCACCTGACACTGCGGTGACAGACGGGTTCATCAGGACATCCTTGGCAGACTGATGATGGCACTGAATCATAGTTACAATTAAAGCTTCATTTTTTTTAACATCATGTTATGATCACTATAGCCCAGAATACCATGATTTGAGTAGCACAAGATTTCTATAAGCAGCACCAACATAG
>NW_020888257.1:0-3052 GCF_003945725.1 Corapipo altera
GGGGCACAGATGTGACCCCCCCAAACCCCCCAGCCCTGACCTGCAGGGGTGATTGCTCCGGGCGCAGGGCAGGCTGCTGACCAGGATGTAGCTGTGCACTTTGGGGTCGATCTCCACCAGCCGCAGCCCGAACGTCTGCGGGAGGAGAGGGGTCAAACCCGGGGCGGGGGCTCCACCCCAAAAGCCCCCCGGCCCCTCCCCACCTCCTGCAGGATCCTGCCCGCCTGGCTGACGATCTCCGTGTAGGCGTCCCGGTATTCCCGGATCACGTTCTTCAGCATATCTACGGCGAACACCCAGGGAAGGGCTGAGGGAGCTCCGGGAACCCCGAGGGCAGCGAGGCTCGGGGGGTCCCAAAGCCGCGGGAGGGGGCTCTGCCCTGAACTCACCTGCTCTCTTGATGGGGATCTTCTTCTGGTCCTTCACGAGCAGGAACTGAACCAGCTCGTTGGCCTGTGGAGGAAGAGGCAGAGACGAGACAAGGGTGGTAACAGAGGAGTGAAGGCACAGGACAAGGAGGAGAGGGGTCACCTCAACCCACCTTCTGGTTCACCTGGTCCGGGGAGTACCGCGCCTGCTGGGTGGGGATGAAATCCTCGTCCCCGTCGGTCACCTGAGGGGAAAGAATGGAGAGAGGGGGGCGCTGCTGCTGGGGAAGGGAAGGGGGGAAGCGGAGGAGGAGAAAATGGGGCGAAGCGGAGCAGTGAAGAGGAGAGGGAATGACAGGGAAGAAGAGAAGAAGGAAATGAAGAGGAATGAAGGAGGAAAGGGAAATAGCCCCTCACCTGAGAGGAGCCGACCCCTTTACTGCGCTTCCGCTGGGACATTTCTCACAGCAGCTCCGGGGGAAAAACAAACGCCGGGTGGGCCAAAACCACGACGAGACCGCCCCAAAGGCCGCCCCTCGCCTCTTCCCTCAGCGGGAAACCCACCCCTGTACTCCCTCAAGGCCCGCTAAACGCTCCGGCCCCGAGCGCGACCCGTCACCGACCGCGCTCTGCCCGTGACTGCGCCCGCCGGCCGCGCCCGCCCCGCAGGGCCCCGCCCAACCCGTCGCTCATTGGCCACAGCACCGCACTCGTCCCACCCGCCGCGACGCGATTCGTCCCAGCACAGCCCCCGTCCCGCCCACCGCGACGCGATTGGCCGAGCGCCCGCGCTGACTCCACCCCTCTCCCGGCCGCAGCGAGGGCAGTCACGTGCTCCCCACGCCCCGCCCCCTCCCGTCCCCTCAGGACGCGGAAAAGGCGCGAAGAGCGCTAAAAACGATGCCAAACACCCCCAAGCGACCCAAACAGGCCCATTTTACCCTCCCCTCGCCTTAATAGTGAGTATTTGGATAATAACGGATGTATTTGAAGCACCTGCGTTGCCCCCACCCCCCTGGAATCCGCAGTCAGGGTCCTTCCCGCAGGTGAAGAAGCGACAAAATGGCGGCAGAGCCTGAGGGGGGTTTGCGGTCCGCGGCCACCCCCCGGCCTGGCCCTGGTTGGGAGGGGACCTTCACCTCCCCCCTGTGCAGCTGAGGGTGCTGTGAGGGGTAAGTGGGACAGTTTGGGGGGGAAACAAAGAGTGTACAAGGGGGTTTGGGGAGCTGTGGGACCTCGGAGGGGGGGTGCGTGTGTGGTCCAGGGCGGCTTTTGGGGTGCTCTGCAGGGTTGAGGGGGCTCATTCAGTGTCAAAGGGGGGGAGTCACAGAGTGCTATGGGGGATGGAGAAGGCTGTGGAGGTGCAGAGTGTCTGAAATAATGGGGCTGCACCCCCAGTGTTGAGCACCCCTGGGGCCCAATTTTCTGAAGCCCCCCCTGAGAGCTGAGCACTAAATTTGCCGAGTCAGCAGGAAAACGGGGTCCCCTCAAATTCGGGGTGGGGGGAACCATCCCCATCCCCCCCAGCTGTGAGATGAGGTGAGTCCCCCAACACCCCCCCGTGGGGGTCCCTCCTCCTCCCACTCCCCCAAAGCCTCCACAGTCCAACCTCCTGCTTGAACAACCCCCAAAATCACACCTTCCGGACACACCCCCGTCCCAGCAGTCCTTTTATTTCAAAAAGGGCTTTTTTTAACCATTTCTCACTTAAATAAAAATAAAAAGCTCTAAGTCTGTGGTTCAGGTGCCTCAGAACTGCATGGCCGCCTCCAGCGTCTCCGAGAGCTTCGTGGCGATTTTCTCTGCGGGATCGAGGGGGGGATCAGCAATTTCGGGGGACAGCGGGGGGGGGGGGGGGGGGGGGGAGGAAAAAATGGGGGGTCTTCACCCACCTGCTCTTTTTTGCAGCTTTTTCCTCCTTTTCCCGGCCGCCCTCAGCCCCTGGCCCTGGAGCAGGGGGGGCAGAGCAGCCACCTCCTCCAGACTGGGGGCGCGGGGCACCGAGTCCCCCCCAGAGCCCCCCGACTTCACCCGGGGCTTCAGCTCCACTGTCACTGCGCCGAGCTGGGGGGGGAGTGTCAAAATTAACTCATCACCCCCCAAAAACACCCCCCACCTCTGAGAACTCCTTCCCACCTCCAGGTCCTTCCTGCTGTCATCCTCCATGGCTGCTCCTTCCTCCTCCTCCTCCTCCTGGGGGGCACACGGGGACAGCCCCAGCCCCGTCACCGTCACTGGCACAGCTGGGGGGGGGGGGGGCGGGGGGGTTTTTGGGGGGCTCTGAGGGGTTCACAGGGGCGGGGGGGTCGCTGTTCACCTGCCAGAGCCTCGGCGTCCCCCCGTTCCAGAGCCTCCAGGTCCAGCTCCGGCCCCAGCGCCGGCAGGATTTGGGCCTCCAGCTGCACCCCCTGGGCCTCGGGGGGGTGGGTGTAGTAGGAGATCTTCCCACTGCGCCACAGGGGGGTCGGGGACCCCAGAAAAAGAGGTCACAGGGTGCGAGAGACACCTCCCCCAACCTCCCAAAACAGGGGTCAGGGCATGGGGAGACACCCCCCCCCCCAGGCCCTGAAAATGGGGGTCTGGGTGTGGAACAGCCCCCCCCAGGCCCTGAAAATGGGGGTGCAGGTGTGGGGCAGCCCCCCCCCAGGCCCTGAAAATGGGGGTCTGGGTGTGGGGCAGCCCCC
>NW_020888258.1:0-315 GCF_003945725.1 Corapipo altera
CTCATGGAGTGCCCAGCCTGGCCAACCAATTGGACCACAAAGCCAAAACTTGCAGGTTTTCTTTCCAGGGTTGAAGGGTTGCTGTTTCCTGTTTTCAACCTTGCCTCCCAAATGCCAGCCCTACATCCAAAATTGCATACGCACCAAGATTCCTCCCACAACAAAGGGGTCAGCACAGAAACCTCTTGCTTCCCATGGAGTCCCCAGGGAGACACACTAACTGCAGCACCAGGTCAAAGTTTCCAGGGGTTCTTTCCTGGGGAGAAGGGCTGTGGTTTCCTGTTTTAAGACCTACCTCCCAACTGACAGCCCGAC
>NW_020888258.1:415-1040 GCF_003945725.1 Corapipo altera
ACAAAGTCAAAGATTCCAGGCTTTCTTTCCTGCCGAGAAGGGCTGTTGTTTCCCGTTTTCAGTCCTGCCTCCCAACTGTCACCCTCACACCCAAAATAGCATACGCACGATGATTTCTCTCCAACCAAAAGTGCCAGCACAGAAAGTTCTTGCTGCCCATGGAGTCCCCAGGCTGAGAAACCAACCGCACCATAAACCCAAAGCTTCCAGGCTTCCTTTCCTGGAAGTAAAGGTTGTAGTTTCTGTTTCCAGATGCGCCTCCCAACTGACAGCCCCACTCCCAGAATTGCATCCAAACAAAGATTCCTCCCACACCAAAGTTGCCAGCACAGAAAGTTGTTGCTTCTCATAGAGTCCCCAGGCTGCTCCATCAACTGCCCCACAAAGCCAATGTTTCCAGGCTTTCTTTCCTGGGGATAACGCCTGCTGTTTCCTGTTTTCAGCCCTGTCTCACGACTGCCAGCTCGAATCCCAAAATGGCATACGGACGAAGATAACTCGAAGACCAATGGTGTCAGCAAAGAAAGCTAGGACTGCCCCTAGAGTGCCAGCCTGACCCACCAACTGCACCACAAAGTCAAAGCTTGCAGGCTTTCTTTGCTGGGGATAACGGCTGCTGTTTCCT
>NW_020888258.1:1140-2476 GCF_003945725.1 Corapipo altera
CCTAGAGTGCCAGTCTGACCCACCAACTGCACCACAAAGTCAAAGCTTGCAGGCTTTCTTTGCTGGGGATAACGGCTGCTGTTTCCTGTTTTCAACCTTGCCTCCCAGCTGACAGCCCAAATCCCATAATTCCATACAGACGAAGATTCCTCCAACAGCAAAGAGACCATGAGAGAAAGTTCTTGCTGCTCATGGAGTGCCCAGCCTGGTCAACCAATTGGACCACAAACTCAAAGCTTGCAGGCTTTCTAACCAGAGGAGAAGGGTTGTTGTTTCCTGTTTTCAACCTTGCCTCCCAAATGCCAGCCCTACATCCAAAATTGCATACGCACCAAGATTCCTCCCACAACAAAGGGGCCAGCACAGAAACCTTTTGCTGCCCATGGAGTCCCCAGGGAGACACACTAACTGCAGCACCAGGTCAAAGTTTCCAGGTGTTCTTTCCTGGGGAGAAGGGCTGTTGTTTCCTGTTTTAAGACCTACCTCCCAACTGACAGCCCGACTCCCAAAATTACAGACAAACAAAGATTCCTTCACCACCAAAGGCAACAGAACAGAAAGCTCTTGCTGCCCACACAGTGCCCACCCTCACCCACCAAGTACACCACAAAGTCAAAGATTCCAGGCTTTCTTTCCTGCCGAGAAGGGCTGTTGTTTCCCGTTTTCAGTCCTGCCTCCCAACTGTCAAACTGACTCCCAAAATTGCATACGGTTGAAGATTCCTCCCACAACAAAGGGGCCAGCAGAGAAAACTCTTGCTGCCTAAGGAGTCTCCAGTCTCACCCACCAAATGCACAGCAAAACCACACTTTCCAGGCTTCCTTTTTTGGGGAGAAGTGCTTTTGTGTCCTGTTTTCAGACCTGCCTCCCAACTGTCAACCTCACTCCCAAAATTGCATACGCACGATGATTTCTCTCCAACCAAAGGTGTCAGCACAGAAAGTTCTTGCTGCCCATGGAGTCCCCAGGCTGACAAACCAACTGCATCATAAACCCAAAGTTTCCAGGTTTCCTTTCCTGGAAGTAAAGGTTGTAGTTTCTGTTTTCAGCCGCATCTCCCAACTGACAGCCCCACTCCCAGAATTGCATCCAAACAAAGATTCCTCCCACACCAAAGTTGCCAGCACAGAAAGTTCTTGCTTCTCATGGAGTCCCCAGGCTGTCCCACCAACTGCCCCACAAAGCCAAAGCTTCCAGGCTTTCTTTCCTGGGGATAACGGCTACTGTTTCCTGTTTTCAGCCCTGTCTCACCACTGCCAGCTCGAATCCCAAAATGGCATACGGACGAAGATTCCTCGAAGACCAAAGGTGCCAGCAAAGAAAGCTAGGACTGCCC
>NW_020888258.1:2576-3052 GCF_003945725.1 Corapipo altera
CACAAAGCCAAAGCTTCCAGGCTTTCTTTCCTGGGGATAACGGCTACTGTTTCCTGTTTTCAGCCCTGTCTCACCACTGCCAGCTCGAATCCCAAAATGGCATATGGACGAAGATTCCTCAAAGACCAATGGTGCCAGCAAAGAAAGCTAGGACTGCCCGTAGAGTGCCCAGCCTGACCCACCAACTGCACCACAAAGTCAAAGCTTGCAGGCTTTCTTTGCTGGGGATAACGGCTGCTGTTTCCTGTTTTCAACCTTGCCTCCCAGCTGACAGCCCAAATCCCAAAATTGCATACAGACGAAGATTCCTCAAACAGCAAAGAGACCATGAGAGAAAGTTCTTGCTGCTCATGGAGTGCCCAGTCTGGCCAACCAATTGGACCACAAAGCCAAAGCTTGCAGGTTTTCTTTCCAGAAGAGAAGGGTTGTTGTTTCCTGTTTTCAACCTTGCCTCCCAAATGCCAACCCTACATCCA
>NW_020888259.1:0-3052 GCF_003945725.1 Corapipo altera
GGAGCTGCAGCTCCTGCACTTCTGGCTCTTCCTGGCCATCTCCCTGGCTGCCCTCCTGGCCAACGGCCTCATCCTCAGCGCCGTAGCCTGCGACCACCACCTGCACACCCCCATGGGCTTCTTCCTGCTCAACCTCTCCCTCACAGACCTGGGCTGCATCTGCACCACTGTCCCCAAAGCCATGCACAATTCCCTCTGGGACACCAAAACCATTACCTACCACGGATGTGCTGCACAGCTCTTTTTCTTTGCCTTCTTCATGTCAGTAGAGTTTTCCCTCCTGACCATCATGTGCTACGACCGCTACGTTGCCATCTGCAAACCCCTGCACTACGGGACCCTCCTGGGCAGCAGAGCTTGTGCCCACATGGCAGCAGCTGCCTGGGCCACTGGCTTTCTCTATTCTCTGCTGCACACAGCCAATACATTTTCCCTGCCCCTGTGCCAGGGCAATGCCTTGGGCCAGTTCTTCTGTGAAATCCCACACATCCTCAAACTCTCCTGCTCACACTCAGGCTACCTCAGGGAAATTGGGCTCATTGGAGTTGGTACCTGTTTCTGTTTTGGTTGTTTCATTTTCATTGTTTTCTCCTATGTGCAGATCTTCAGGGCTGTGCTGAAGATCCCCTCTGAGCAGGGACGGCACAAAGCCTTTTCCACGTGCCTCCCTCACCTGGCTGTGGTCTCCTTGTTTAGCAGCACTGCCTTATTTGCCAACCTCAAGTCCCCCTCCATCTCCTCCCCATCCCTGGATCTGGCCCTGTCACTTCTGTACTCTGTGGTTCCTCCAGCACTGAACCCCTTCATCTACAGCCTCAGGAATCAGGACCTCAAGGATACCCTGAGAAAAATGATGACTGAATCTTTTTCAGGAGCAATAAAGTGCCTGTTTTCTGGTGCATAGCATTCAGAATGGGACTCCTTCATGGCCCAACCTTCCTGCTCAGGTTTTCCTTGGAGGTCATCGGGTTCTTCTGGCAATAATTTTCTGTGCAATTAAATATTATTATACATCTGCATTCGAATTTAGTGTCTACCCATTGAATTTGACCCAGACAGGTATAAATGATGAATTGTTCTCTCTGAGTATTTAAACAAAATAAAGGACACTGCAGTGCCTGCTTTGTCCAAGACCCTTCTTCTCAGATGTTCCTAAAGGACAGCACACTGCAGGACAGGGTGTATTTGCAAACGGGAAGGGGACAATAATCCCAGCCCAGCAGCACTGCCAGGGAGCAGCAGTGCTTGGTCTTTGCAGAGCTGCTCTCTTGCCACTTCCACACTGTCCTCCTGAACCCCTTTCTCGCTGTAAGGCCTGAGTGCTCTCTGAGCACAGTCCTGGGGGCTGGAAGCCCTTGGAGCTCAGGCAGGGACAGGCCCTGAGAACTTCTGAAGCAGAGCTGGGCTCCCTTCCAACATCTTCAGGATACTGTGGGATCTTCTGAGGCCACTGCATGTACTGGGTCTCTTCTCCTGTGACCTTGCTCCAGGGCTGGAACTCTCCTGCAGTGTCACCAGGACACTCCTGCTCTCTGCTTTCCAGGTTTCCTTTTCAGATCCAGTCTTGCCCTCCTGTTCCCAGGGACATCCTGGGAGTGCTTCAGAGCTGCCATCCTGAGGCAGTTCCTGCCCAGCGTGGGCAGGCACAAGGTCTCTCCACCTGCTCCTCTCCCCTCCCCAGTGCCACTGTTTTCTGCAGCCTCCTCATCCTCACCCAGCACAGCCCTCCTGGCACAGTTGGACACAGCCCTTGTTCTACCCCCTCCTCAGGCACCTGCCCAACCCCCTCAGCTCCAACCTGATGGCCAGAAACCTTCAGGGCAGGGAGGCACTGGGCAAAATGCTGAGGGAACCTTTCAGCTGCACTCAAATCCAACTGGAGGGGTTGGCCTCGAGGAAGAAATCCCTTCTCATTCTCCAGAACAACCAGGAAAACCTGTGTTGTGTCCTGGGCACTCCTCTGGAAGTGTGGGCTATGGAAAAGGGTTTGGTGTCAGGGCTATTGAGAAGGCTGGGCAGTGTCACTGGGAGACCTCTCCCAAACCCTTGGAAAGGCCAGAGCCATCCCAGAGCTTCCTGGGGCCTTGGCAAAGGCAGCCATGGAACCAGTCTGCAAACAGGGCAGCAAAGAGGGTTGGCAGAGTTCCAGACGGCTCAGGCTCAGCAGGGAAGGGGATATGGCAAGTCCTCCTGCAGCCATTCCCAGGCACTGGAAGGACAAGGCAGGGATTGCAGAACTGCTGTGTGAGGGGAAAGAAGGGGATGTTGTGTGCCCAGACTTTATCAAGGCCCTTGACATCTCCTTATGGCCAGACTGGTGAGAGCTGGACTGAAGAAGTGGAAGATGTGGTGGGTGGGAAGTTGGCTGAATGAAGAGCGTCCAAAAAAATCCATGGTACAAAGTCCTCTTGGCAGCAACTTCCTGGTGAAATCCTTCAGTGACCAGCCCTTGAACTCCAATGCAGAAGATCTTTCTATATAATGGGACAAAATGCATTTTCAGTTACTTTGTTGATGATGCCAAATTTCAGGGAGCCCTTGAGCAACCTGTCCTGGTTTAAAGACACATATTGAGGTGGAAACTCCAATCAAATGAACTCACTCCCCTTTTATTCCCTACCAATACAGGGAGACAAAATACAAGGAGGTATAAGTGAAAAAATAGCAGTTTACTGACAAGAAATATAGCAGCAAACTCAGAAATACCAAGAGAACATTTCAAAGTAACAGCAGAGAGAGAAATTGCCTCCTCTCTCCCCCCCTGCCCCAACTCCCTTTTGTAAACAGATAAAACCAGGGATCAACAAGTGCCTCCCTTCCACCTTTTCCCTCTGAATGAACAAAGAACAAAATAGAAAACCACGGTAAAAGGGATCAAAGCAAAATGTGGGAAACTCTCTGGTCTGAGATCAGTTGTGATGCCCAAGAACACACTGACTCCAGAGGTGTCCAAGCGGGGCAGAGCCGGCGACTCCGGTCCCTGCAGCGGCAGGGGGGAGGCAGCAGCTCTGCTTGATTCCATGGAGTTCTGGGAAGGCACAGTGGGTGCCAT
>NW_020888260.1:0-3051 GCF_003945725.1 Corapipo altera
CTGATGCCTTAAGCCCCTAATGGTTTTTTTATTTTTCTAATATTTGTAAGACTTGTAAGTTTTATAAGTAGTGGAAGTAGGTTTTCAAAGCAGAAACCCTTCCCTTCTTTGTCCCTTGTCCCTTTCCCTTTCCCTGTAGCACCCTTGTTTACACATTCCTTAACCCTCTTACCCCATCAAGAAATATACCGACATAGACATCGAATCAGATATGGGAAAGAAAAATCTGGTATATTTGTTTGTGGGACAGTCCACAAACGATATAAGAAGAAAATTGCAAAAGGCAAGTGGTATTGAAAGGGACATCGATGAATTATTAGAGATAGTTTGGGCAGTATATCAGAACAGAGAGCAGAAAACTAGTTCGGTGGGCAGTGACGCGATTATAAGAACAACCGTTACTGCAGCAACGGAACTCCCGACTCAGAGAGCAGGGGAGATTCCTGGAATGGCCATTACCACGGCGATGGAACTGGTTGGCGTTGTGAAGAAAAAAGTGTTACCTGTGTGTGATACAATGAGAATGTGTGTGACAGGAAAAGATCTGGGGACAGAGAAAGAGAAATTAGAGCAGAGAGCGATCCCGAAGTTTAAAGCTGTGGTCAACACGAGCGGAACAACTCATAACACCTTAGCAGCTGCGAACAAGAGAACGGTGTCAGTGGTTAGAGTCCCAGCCCAGTCTAACACGGGACCCTCCGCTCCTCCCATCAGACCGAAAGGGGGGAAGGGAGGACAGAAGCAGTGTAAATTCCCAGCGAACACAAAGAATAAAACCCGCCGGTGCAATATATGCCATAATAAAGTGATACTTTGAAAACTGTGGGAGTTAAGTCTAAGGGAAAAGAAACTATTTACTAACCCTTGCATCCCCTGTCTTTTAAAACTGCCACAGGCTCATAACCTGTGAAAGAACATTCCTACCCTAACTCAGTAAGGGGGGAACACTGATTTGTCTTAAATATAGACTAACAATGTGTCAGAAGTTAACTGTTCACAGACAGTCTGTTCCAACAAACAAACCTGGAAGCTGTACCACTAAAATTCAAGCTGAGAAGCCATGGGAACAACTTTTATGCAGGAGTAGACAAATGACTTAACTGCAAATGAAATACACCAGATCAAGAGTGAGTAGATAAAGGCCTTCTGACACAATTGAAAATCAACTTGCACTAAAGGTGGTACAGAAACATTTACATATATTGTAATTATTGTGGGTTTTTTGTTACTTTCTATTTTATATTATTTTAAGCTTCGTTTATTGTTAGCTTAATTGCTAAGAATTGAAAGCTTATATTGTTTTTACTTTTGTTACATGAATTGCTTTAAAGCTTGCAATGTTTATACTTGCACATATCTTGTTCCAACGGCAATTTGTAAACATCTGTGTCTCTCTGACTACTGCAGTTCGCAGAAGAATTTCCCCTAAAAGCAGTTTGACGAAAAGTCCATAGAATTTTCATGTGATTGTATAATCATGTTTATCTATTTATGTTTTTAAGTTGCTTTTTATCTAGTGTCATCTAGGAATATATGTGAACCTGAATTTGCAAAGAAAGTCCTACACTGAAACAGAGGACGGATAAGAAAGTGGCATCAATGCTGTAGTGAAAGACAACAGAGCCAAGAAAGCACAGTGACCCTTTGCCTGGATGCCATCACAACTTCTGTAAAGCAGCGGTACTGCTCTAGCATGTTCAACACTGCATCATGAGGATCCTGGTTCTGACTGTTAACCAGGAATTTACAGCACTGCAACAGCACTAGTTCTGTGAACTTTCCAATAAAGCCCTAAAATCTGGCCTGCACCATTGCATACAATCCTTGAGACAATCTAGTAATGTCGTTGTTGGAATAAGTGGTTTAAGTTGTTTAAATAGTTTGCTGAGAATGCTTTCTTAGGTTTATTGCTTCATTGATATTCATATATCTATAAATGCACCTATTTTAACAGGTGAAGAAGCTTTTATCCATGGAGGCAAGGAGTCCCTGTAAGACTACTCCATGAGGTAAAGATGATTGACTGCAGTCTGGGACAGGTTGGAACAGGACAACCTGCCCCCGGTAAGGCCTAGAATTCGTCCAGAGAGTATAAGCTCTCTGTGGTGAGCTACTGGCACTGCCAGGGTGCTTTTTGCATCCAGACGCAGTCTGCTTCAGGTAAGCTCTTGACTGACCTGTTAAATCTGTGACTCGCTTTATGTGATAAAAACACAAGCTCCTCTCTCAGAAGATTGAAATACAGGAATTCCAAGATCCAAAATTCCTGTGAAATTGTCATCAGACAGAGAGTCACACTTCATCGACTCCCTAATTGCATAAAGAAGTTTATCTGTAGAATTGTTTAATGTTTTGAGATCTACTTTGCAGGAACTGCACAAATTCATCGTGTCATCTAAGCCTGTGAGACTGGACACTCCTGCTCATCTGTTCTAGCCCAAGGACTGAGTTTATGTTACACTGAGACTGAAACTCCTGCAAACCAAATAGAAAGAACTGTTTTCAAGTCCAGCAAACCATCTCCAACATGGACAGAGTTGTCATCAAAGACCCTGAATTTCACCCAGGAAGAAAAAACCTCTGTTCCTGAGACGAGTAGAGCAGTAAAGACTGTTACAAGGACTGTTAAAATAGTGTTTAAGTTTTCCTCTCTTGTTTGTATTGCTTAGTATTGTCAGGAACTATGAATTAAGTTTAAAGCCTAAATTTACATTTGGTTTTAGCAAAATGCATTAAATATTCTTTATAAGTTGAGTGCTGAATTTGCACTATAGATTTGACTAAAATTTGGCAACAAGTTTAAATTGCATATTGGTAATTCTTAAAGATGTTTCATTAAGTCTATTTTCACAAACTTACTTCATGGTTACCAAACTAAAATCTGAATAGAGTAGTCATTCATGTTAGTATAAAAACTGCATAGCTTGTTATATGATTAGTGCTATCTCTAAGTAGTAGAGATTGAACAAGATCTTTGAGTCTTGTTTAATCTCTAAAGGGGGGACTGATGCCTTAAGCCCCTAATGGTTTTTTTATTTTTCTAATATTTGT
>NW_020888261.1:0-3051 GCF_003945725.1 Corapipo altera
TGTTACATCTCAACACTCAGAGAACATTCCCCCTTTTTTCTTGACACTTGGCCATTAGGCCACTGTCTCATTATTTAAAGCAGAGTTTGACTCCTCAGTGACAACAACAGCTACAGCCCTGAATCATAACACAGGCTGAGACACAAACACAGATGGGAACTCTGAAGGATCCACTTGGTTCTGCTCACCAATCCAAAGGAGCATTCCTAACTCAAGAAGAGATCCCAGGTCCTTTTTCTGCAGCTTTAGCTGCTATAAATGTGATCCCCAAGACCTGCAAAGGCCCTTTCCCCTTCACCTGCAGGGGCTGGCAGTGCCACCACTCGACACGGCCCCAGTGGCTGGGCAGGAACGGAGGGGCTGGGGCGTCCAATCCATCGGCCCAGGCGGCACCAGGAGTTCCTGGAGTTCCTGCAGGGGAGAGCCTCAAGATTATGAAGGATTAGGAAGATCACTTTAAACTTTAATATGTCTATCTCCTGGAATATGGGGAGTTGGACAAGGCCTACTGGTGCAACAAGGACACACTCAAGGCTATCTATTAAAAGGATCTACCAGCACTCAAAAGCTATCACTATCCTTCTTGCAGGGGCAACTCAGCAAACTCTGTTGGCCAAGAGCCTCCAGGAGGATTTCCAGCTTTTGGGGCTCCCTTTTAACTATTTTTTCCATCACTGTAGCTGGCACTATCACCTGCCCTACAGGGGGAACAGCCCACAGAGTTCACTTGCAGGGATGCCATTAACTGCAAGTCCCTTCTCAGAGGGGGTCACTGCACACCTTGCCCTTTGTTTGTCCTCCCCACCAAAGATGCTTCCCACAGTTCTGAGTGATCTGGCAGACCCAGAGCTCTCCTCAGGGAATGCTTTAGCTGCTTAAAGGCTGCCCTTGCACCATCCAGCCAAGGCAGCAAATGCTTACAGGCTGTTCTTAAAGGTTGGCATAACAGTCTTACCACACATCCAGAAGGAGCAATCCAGAGTCCACCCGGTCCTACCATTCCCAGGAAGGCAGTTCATGGGCTGTCTGGGGCTCAGGGAGGAGTCAGGTGGCTGCTTTTCTTCCTTCCCACTTGCCAGATTTTCTCCTTCAAAAGCAAAGTTTTCCTGGCTTTCCTTGCTCAAGGAGATGCAGCAAAGGCCATCTTTTCCATCCAATACTGGAAACTGTTCGAGGTTGTCATTCAACGTGGTTCTCTCAGGTCCTGCATTCATCAATCATCTTGGCCATTGGTTTCTTGGCAGGTTCTTGCATTCACATTCTACAAGCAAACCAGGAGGAGCAAATTTAGCTGTTACTGCAACCAATCCAAGCTGGCATTCTGATTTTAAAGGATACTGGCTTTGCCTTACCAGGAGAGATCTCACATTAGGGGTAATACCTATAGGTCCTGCCCTCTTCCACTCTCCTGCAAGTCCACTGGCCCACACCACAGGAACAACTGCAGCTGCCACTTCTGTCGGGACCTTGCTGCTGACAGGAGTTATTCCCTGCACAACAAGAGCTGCTGCTTGGACACATTCAGTTTCAGAAATTACACTTTCAATATCCCCAGTTTGCAATTTCATTTCTGCCTCAACTTTTCCAATCAACCATCTCTGAGCACAAGTTTGGGAAAGTTTGGCAAAAAGGGCAACTGAGGAATTCCCCAATGTTTTTTTTCCCCAGTTTAACCCCTGTCACACCAATCACCTTAACACTGCCAGTCCTTAATTCTCCTGCTGTTTTGTTAAGGACTGAGGAAGTTGGACCTGTGTCTGACCAGGACATGTGCAAACCAAATGCTGGGGACTGGAACACACACCTTGCACTCCTGCAGCTCTTACCATTACATTCAAGAGTAAACAGCCAATTGTACCATCACTGCTCATTTCTTAATCCCAATCCCACACTGCTTTGGCACTTGGAGCACCACTTTTATCACCCAATTACAGCCCATGAGAGAGCTCCATGTCTAGCAGGGACAGGTGCACCTGGGATACTCTCAGCAATGCCTGAATCCATTGCAGGGACCTTGCTTTGAGCTCCCCAGGGCTGGGCACCCCGAGGATCTCCCCGAATAATCCTTTCGGTGCGCGCTGGAGTCCTCGGGGTGCCCCAGCCCGGGGGGCACCAACAGCACTGTCCCTCCAGGGGGGCCCTATTTGGTCCTAAATTGCAGGGGGATCTTGCCTGTGTCCCAGACTGGTCCGGGGATCTGAGGCCCTTCCCGAGAAAATCTCGGTGCCGGCATGAAGGCCCAGAGATCCCTTGGAGCCACGGGAGAGCAGGCACAGAGTCCCTCCTGGGGGCCAATTCTGCTGCCTGAAAACAGCTCTTCAAAGAAACCTCTAAGACTCAGCTGGTGAGTTTTAGAAGCCAGGCAATCTTTTATTCCTATGCTCTTGAATCATTCCAGCCTGCCAGGTGCCCTGGCCATCAGCTCCCAAAGGGCACACTGAGCTATCTCCACTGCAGCTGATATGGAAGCATTACAGGAGGATTCCTTTTCATTCCCTGCATTCCTGTTCAATATTCAGGACATTTTCCTACACTATTACCATACACACCTACCCTTAGAATGTTTCTAATGGGCTTCACCGAGGGCCTTCCCAGGTCTGCTCTGTCTGGAGCCCTCCAAGTCCTCAGTGCCTGCCTGAGGAACCTCAAGACAACTCACCTGCTGACACAGGAACTTGGTGCTGCTTGGCTGCTGCCTCACTTCCCTTCTTCCTTCTTTCTTCACCTCCCTTGGTTACTCCCTTTAAATCCCTTGGCTCAGCTCTGTGCAGTTTCCAGGCTACATCCCCCTGCAGAAAGGATCAGCCCTTGTTACATCTCAACACTCAGAGAACATTCCCCCTTTTTTCTTGACACTTGGCCATTAGGCCACTGTCTCATTATTTAAAGCAGAGTTTGACTCCTCAGTGACAACAACAGCTACAGCCCTGAATCATAACACAGGCTGAGACACAAACACAGATGGGAACTCTGAAGGATCCACTTGGTTCTGCTCACCAATCCAAAGGAGCATTCCTAACTCAAGAAGAGATCCCAGGTCCTTTTTCTGCA
>NW_020888262.1:0-3050 GCF_003945725.1 Corapipo altera
GCAGAGGAGCTGCTCCTGGGCACAGCTGTCTCTCGGCAGTGCTGGTCGCTTGCCAGGAACTCCTTGGAAAGGGTTAAACCGCGATTCTTAAATTGCGCTTAGAGACACGCTCTGCCTATTTCTAGACCCTAAACCTAACCCTAACCCTAACGCTCACCCTAACCCTAACCCTAAACCAAACGCTCACCCTAATCCTAACCTTAACCCTTGCTAACCCTAACCCTAACCCTCACCCAAACCCTAACCCGAACCCTAATCCTGATCCTAACTCTAACTCTAACCCTAACCCTAACCCTAACAAACCGTAACCCTAACCCTGGCACAGTAAGGGGTTTCCTGCAGTCACAGCCAGAAATGTGTCAGGGCTCTGAGAGGTGTCCACCACCTGAGCTGGACTGATGCACTGCTCACACTCGCTGGGGTGTTCAGAGACACGTGCTCTCCCAGGAAGGTGCAAGCAGTCCATAGAGCTGGGGACAGCACGGGAAGATGTGAAAGGTGCAGCAGGGAATAAACCCCGGAGCTCACAGAAGCCCAGCAGTGGGTGTGCAGCAGAGCAGGCGATTGCAACTGGGGAGGAGAGGACTGCAATGTGAGCTGACAGGGAACAAACCCTGCCCATGAGTGAGGCCCCAGGGCCAGGCATAGCTCAGAATGCCATCGGCTGAGGGAGCCACAGGGGCTGCTGCTTGGGGAGGGAGAAAGCCAAAGAGAGCAGTTCACGTACCGAAAGAACAGGCCATTTCCCTGCCCTCCTGCTTCCTTTGCTCCCCAAAAGAGTCGTTTCTGGCAACTCTCTTCTCTGGAAAGGGAGGTGATTTCTAACTCTCTCAGCAGACAGTCAGGTTGGTCTCAGCATGAACTTCGGCTACCTCGTCCTTAATTTATGCCTTGGCCACATCCTCTCTAGAGCGCCGCGTCCCCATGACGGGGCCGAGAGAACCAGGGAACGGTGGAAAGACGATCTCCCGACACTGAGAGCCGCCTTCTTCCTATCCAAGAGAAAGACCTTCATGCGTCAGAGAAGCATGCACGGAAGGTGCAAGGAAGGTGCAAGGAAGCGATGGCTCAGGAGACGTCAGGGACAAACATTGCAGGTGACTGCAGGATGCCTAAACTTGTGCAGAACCGCGTCCCTATGATGGGACCGGGAGAGCCAGAGGACGGTGGAAAGACGATCTCCCGACACCGGCAGCCGCCCCGTTTTCGCCCGCAGCTCTCTGAACCCTTTAGCAGCGCGTGCCAGGAACTCGGGGCTGTGGCCCGGGAGCTGCCGGTAGAAATGGATAAAATCACCGATCCGTCTGTTGGCCTGTGAGCACTTGACGGTGATTTCACTGCCCTCGGTGGTCTCTACCAATGGGTCCTGCTGCACGTGGGCTCTGCCTGCAGACAGTGGCGGGGAGAAAAAGAGGAAAAGCCGTCACAAGTGCTTTTGGCACTGGAGGTTGTTTCCCAGAACAAAGGGCACAGGAGCAGTCAGGACCATACGGAGAAGAATGGGAAGAGGATGTCAAGGTGTACAGTAGTGGAAGAGCCCATTAGTATTTGCTGGAGAGATGAGTGGGGGAAAGAGAGGTGGATTGGTGGAGTCACCGAAGAATGGAAAGCCGCGGGACTAAGCAAAGCAAAGAGAGGAAGAAAAGTAGGAAAGGGGAAGGACGGAGTGCAGGAGTTCTCTGAAGGACAGAGAGTAAATCAAGGAAACAGGAACGGCTCGACAAAGAAAAGAGCGAGGAGTGTTCCGAGGGAATGCCTTATGGAGCAGAGGGAGGGACGGACGGGAGGATCGTTCGGGGGCAGAGTTCTGTGAAGAACGTGCCAGGCAGGACGGCAGCCTCGAGGCACCTGCAAGGCCACCCCAGCCGCTGCCCCGGTCCCCGCGGTCCCCGGCCGCCAGCCCTGCGCCCCGAGCAGAACCGCGGCCAGCCCCTCCAGTCCCGCTCCCAACCAGCGCCGCATCCGCCGATCCGCCGCCCGGCGTCCCTCTGCCCCCGCCAGCCCCGGCTCTCTGCTCCGGGCGGGCCACCTCCTCTCCGCCTCCTCTCCCTCCCCTGCCTTCCTCTCCCTCCCCTGCCCTCCTCTGACAATTATGCCCCGCGGTTGAGCCCGGCGCAGACGCCGCTCGTCGGGTGCGGGCTGGAGGCGGAGGCCAGGCGAGAGCGGCGGCAGCGCGGCGGCCGTCGGGGCTCTGCACCGCGGAGCCGGCGAGGCCACGTTGGGTGGCAGGGGTGCAGGTTGCTAGCGAGGAGTTCAAGATTGACAGGCCATGAGCTATTTTTCACCGCCCTCGTCTCTTCCTTCACATCCCTCCTCTGTTGGCACGTCGAGACTCCTGAATTGTCCTCCAGGGCACGCGCTTGTCAGAATGGTCGAGGGGCACGAGAGGCAGAACATCCCTCCGTGCTCAGCACCCCGGGCTCAGCCTCCCCTGGTCTGTCCCGGGGAGCATCCCTGCTGGCAGCAGGAGCACTTCTGCTGGAGACAAAGACCACTTGGTTTCTTCGGGGGCTGTGGCACCAGTGTTATTGCCAGGCAGAGCATGGGAGAAGTACCTTCCCCAGAGAAAGTTCGGACGTGGCGTGGCACCTCCCGCCTGCTTTGGATTTCATGCAGATGCAGTCTCGGTAAGTGAACTCTGCCGTGTCCCTCCTCCTGCTCCTCTTGCTCAGAGGACAAGGGAACAGCCTGTCACACCTGAACTGGATGTGCTGGAACCAACACATCTGCAGCAGGTTGGGGGGTACTCAGAGGCACAGTCAAAAAAGTTCATTCTCTTTCCCATCATTGTCACTCACCTCCGTAGGAGGACTTGAAGGACCACCAGGGCAGGGTGTGATTTGTTACCATGTGCACTGGAAAACCCAGGTCAGCACCCCAGGGCGTGTCCCCAAGGGAAGTCTCAGCTGAACACCTCCCATCTTTCCGCTGCCATTAACCTCACTCTGCCTTGCTTCTCTTCTCTCGTGCCTACAGACAGGGCCCTCGGCCTTGCTGGGCTGTGCAGAGGAGCTGCTCCTGGGCACAGCTGTCTCTCGGCAGTGCTGGTC
>NW_020888263.1:0-3050 GCF_003945725.1 Corapipo altera
TTCTGTCCATTCAGCTCCCTCTGTTGGAGGCAATTCCGTTTCCAGGGGAGGTCACCTCAGTTTTTAAGTTGAAGCCTCAGATTTCACTCTGGAAAACTTGGTCAATGTGTTGGTGTCTCATGCGTGGGTGTTGTACGTGTTGGATTTCAGTCTCCCACTTGAGGAACAGAAGGTTTCAATAGACCTCAAGTGGCTGAAGCCCTGGGTTTGGCCATCAGGCCTTGTCTTTCACTGCTGTGGTCTTTTAATAGAGCAACAGAGAATTGCAGCAAAAAAACTGAAGAGAAAAACTTTGTAAATTTTGTTTCAAAATTGTTACCTTGACCCTTTGGTCAAGGTCGGGAATGGTTTGTCTCCCTTGGCAGGGAGTGTCAGTACTCTGTCATTCTGACATGACTGCCCAGGTCCCTGATTTTATCATGACCAAAATACTGGGCTTGGAAACCAAAGCAGGAGCTGGTAGATAACAGCAGCTTGAAAAATGGGCTGATGCCAAATTGATGTGGCAGAAGGAATGAAAGAATCGTGACAGCTAAGAAAAAAATTGGGCTTTTCAGTGTCTACCTCAAGTTAGGATCACTGCACGTGTCTTAGTGGAGAAAGATGTTTTTGTAACTTTGTTGAAACTTTTTAGTAAAATGTGCCTTACTTCATAAGTAAACAACCACTGTGAAATCTTTAAAACCCAAATGTAGATTTCCAAAGTGTATAAGTTGCTATTAATATTTTGGCCATTCCTGTGGCATCTTTTTGATGTCTAAATAACTTTGAGAAGAAGAACATGTTCTTAATTATAACACATTATTGGGTCTGTTTACTGCTAATTATTTTACAAGGTTGAGAGAAGAGTTTAAGATGAAAAATGTGGGGTTACTTGCAAAGTTTTTGGTAAAAGCAATGCAGTTGAACCTGGTAGGGAAATTTGCCCTTAAATTGATTTTGGCAGATCTCATGAGTGTCTAAGGCAGAGGCCAACCCAGCTGGAAAGAGCCTTTCAAGGGTGACTAAGATGTAACTAAATTACCTTTTTGAGAGATGGGGAAAGCTAATGTCAGTAATTAAATTTCCTTATGTTAAACTTATTAAAAATGTAATAATATATAAATATTAAAATTATTTTAATGGTCTTATTTATGAGGTTTTCACTGCACTCATGTTGGTATTTCTGAGTGTTTGAGTGTGACAATAATGGTGAGCTTTGTGGTGTTTGGTTTTTTTTTTTTCATGTTTTGATACCTCGGTCAAGGCATTAACATTAAAAATCATTCAAAATTTGAATTCCTCTTCAAACACCGAAATAGATTTGAAATGAGGCTAATGAGAACAGTGGGGGAAAGAAAAAACCCAAGCCCAAAACCAAAACAAGCCCAAAACCTGTTCATTCAGGTTATTGTGGGGGAAAAAAAAATCTTGCAAAATATTTACTACCTGTCTTAACTGAGGATGAGTTGAATGCTTGAAACAAAGCACTTCTGTCAGTTTTTTATTAAATATATAACTATATTTTTAATAGTTATATACTGTTTAATCTTTTTCTCATACCTATGATCTTAGACTTGGGTGATTCTGCTGTTGTTTGTAACAGAGGATTTCCTTTGACTTCCCTGTGAGAGCTCTCCATGGAATGATGAACAGTAGTAATAGTATTAATCATTTATATTGTGCTTTATAGGTTGGAAATACAGGATAATCTTTAAATGAGCTCAGCTTTGCTCTCAGATATGTGAGTGAACTCTTCATTGATTTGAAAAAAATTGTTCCCTGACATGCAATTTTGTTTAATTTTCTCGTCTTAGTAGGTATTTTGGAAAGGGTTTCTTGATTTCTGTAAGGCAGAATATTGTCTGATCTTAAGTTTGAGCCCTTAAAAGGTTTGCAGAGGACATGGAGGTTGCTGTGGTGTCCTCTGATGATTTCAGCTGATCAACTGAATGCTTCCAATCCTTTTACCTGTGAGGGGACTGCAGGCCATGCTGGAAAGCAGGTGTTACTGCAGGGGACTTTTTCTGCTCTGTGCAATGAGTTAGCTTCTAAACTCCTGAGGTGAGCATTTTCCTGGGGAATTCAGAAATTGTTGCCAGTGTATCAGAGGCACAAGAATTAGCACTAACATTTGGAATTTGCAGTTATCCCACACCTTTTCCGAAGATCAGTAATTTCTGAGAGCTGGCTCCTGTTTGCAGTATCGAGCAGTCAGCTCTGCAGCTGCAGAGTTGCTTCATGGGTTGGTTGGTTTATTTTCCAGGATTTACAAGTACCATAAACTGTTGCCAAAAGCAGGAGAAATGATGAATAATATTTTTTCTCCCCAATAGCCAAAATTTTGTGTGTGTGTGTTATTGGTATAAACAGCAAGTCTTCTTTTGAGTAGGAATAAGACTTAGTTCCTAAGGACAGTGAATTGCAGCAGACACAAGGTCTAATATCTGTTCTTCTCCCCCCTTTCTTGTTTTTTCCTGACAGATAATGCTCATTATTCTGTGGTGAATGATACTCAGATGTTCTGCAGCAGCAAGGAATTCAATCTATGGGTACTCAGTGAAGGCCTGATTCCATTTTCTAACTCCCCAGTGCAAGTGAATGCATCCAACAGCCAGGGCAGCTTGAGGAGTGATGCTGTAACAATTGTCAGGCCTCCAGGAGGTGAGTGTGAAAAAGTGCTTTTTCTGTGCCTGGAACAATTCCACAAACACTCTGTTGAACAAAATGGGATTTATTCTCTCAGCTGAGGACTGGAAGTTCAGAAGAATAGGTTTGCATTAGTAGTTCTTCCTAACAAAATTGGTCCTTTTGGCTTCTAATTTGTAACATGATTACCTTTAGGAACCAGAGCATGAAAACAGTTGTACAGTTAACATATTGTGAAGGTGAGAGGTGTATGATGTACTTCATTTTTTTTCTGTGAATGGGGGTGTATTCTATCAGGGACAGCTGATCTAGTCCAAGAACAGAGAGAGCCTCAGCTGCATTTTGGAACCTGTTTTAGAATAGAAGTTGGAAGTACTGACAAGGAGCACTTAGAGAACTGTCGACTTAGAGAATTTGTTTAA
>NW_020888264.1:0-3050 GCF_003945725.1 Corapipo altera
AAATCAAATCCCCTTGAGGTACATAGAGTGTTTCCCCATCCCTCTGCATCATCCACCAAGGGCACCCAAGTCCTTGAGCAAAAACAATCCCCATGGGTGGGTTTACCTTTGCTTAAGGCAGGGCTCATCCAAACTGTCCTCCCCAACATATTCCTCATATGGATCACAGGGATTTTATCCCCTTCAATGGTACAGAGAGGTTCTTTTTGGGCAGGGCCAGTTCAACTGGCAGAGTTCACTAACTAGGTTTGCGTGATGCCTTAAAGCTTTCTGGATATTTTTTTTTTAGCTTTTTGTAGATGTTAAAACTAGTTGTGTAGTAACTGTAGATGTTAATGTAGCTGCACAATATGCCACTCTTTAGCATAGTAGTTTACACAGACTCAAACCTATGACCCCATTTGATATCAAACTTTCTAAATTCCTTTAACATGTTTATATTCTTTTCAAGAATTCTACCTTTTTCAAGGTAGAGTTGTAGAAAAACATCTCTATTGAACAACATCACACCCTAGGCCTGGACAACAAGATCCCACAAGAGACAAAGCAACCTTCAAGCCCAGAACTTTGGAGGCACTCCAAGGACTGTACGGGCTGTGAAGAAGATAAAGATGAGGGAGAAGGGGTCCCAAAGCCCCCAAACCCCATTCCCCAAGGGGCGTGTCAGGGGGGGCAGAACTGGGCAGAACCAGGGGGTGGAGAGTTCTGGCATTGGACAGACCATCTTCTAAAACTGTAGAACCATTGCCTGGGAGGGCGCGTCGTGTGTGTTCCCCTGGGACTGTGGGCCTGATTAAAGGACCTGCTCTTTTGAGCTGATCTTACACACTGAATTGGCCTGGAGTTTTATCTATTGAGCTTACAGGATTAACTAACTAGGTGGCTTTTGCTAAATGCACATCCCAAGGCTTCAAGGTCCCACTGCCCATTGCTTTCAAGGTGGTTTTGAACAGTCCACTCTACCATTCAACTTTCCCAGAGGCTGGTGCCTGACAGGGAATATGATCCATCCACTCCATGCCGAGCTCTCTGGTCCAGGTGTGCACAAGGTTGTTTTGGAAAAGAGTCCTGCTGTCCAACTCCAGCTTTTCTGGAGGACCGTGTCTCCACAGGACTTGCTTTTCCAGGCCCAGGATGGTGTTCTGGGCAGTGGTGGGAGGCACAGGGGGTGTCTCCTACCATCCAGGGGTTGTGTCCACCATTGTCAGCATGGAGAACTTGCCTTGGTGGGTTTGGGGAGTGTGCTGCCAGGCCTGCCCACATCTATATTTCAGCCATCATCCCCCACCCCACAGGGGTTTTACCCTCTTGGCCTGTTGAATGGCAACACATGTTTCCCAGTTCTGGAGAACCTGGCAGTTGGTGTCCATGGTTAAATGCAGCCCTGGATCACAAGCCCAGCTGGATGTTGCACTTCTTCCCTGAGGACCTGAGGTGTCCTGGGCCCAGTGAGCAAGGAATAATTCCCCCTTGTGTTGCCAGTCCAGCTCTACCTGAGACACTTTCATCTGGTCAGTCCCGTCCCCCTGTCCATTGTTGGATGTCACTCAGGAGCCCAACTCTTGGCTCCCTGTGCATCTCCAGGATGGACTTTCACAGCCAACCTCTCTGCCCAGGTGGCAGGAGGACCTACACTGATAAGGCCTAAAATCCCATCAGACAATGCCAACAGTGCCAGCTCTCATGCAAGCTGTCTGTGAGATCTGAGAGTAACTGGTGGCACCATGGGAATGGTTTTGGTGTTGAATGATGCTCAAACCAGCCTGGTTCACCCAACTCCAAACACACCTCCTGCTTTTGGAAGTTGGATGGGACAGAGAAGCTGCTAACTGGTCTGTACATTTGGGAGGAGCAGTCAATCCCTTCCTACTAGAGAAGTCCATTCCCCTTTCATACAGGCAGGTTGTTCTAACACAGCCCTTCTTGGGGTAGATGTGTGGAGATTCCTGCCTTGGTTAGGGATGCCCTCCAAGGACACTCCTCAAGGCTGAGCAAAAGAAATCTCCCCATGACCTTTGGTGTGGGTGAGTTACATCAGATCTCTACTCAATAATTATTTCTTTTGGCTAGCTTTAATATAATTGTTTCGATAATTGCTTCAATATAGTGCACTACCCAATCTTATACTGTAGTACTTGTAGTTTTAGCCTCTTTATTGTGTAGTAAATAATTCTGATTAAGAGCTTTTGTCCAATCATTTGTAAGAATAAATTATTCATTTCATATAAATATTCTCATTTTGCCAGTCATTAAAACGTGTGGGACAAAAGTGGTTCAATCTCACTTGTGTAATTCCTTCAATTTAATTTGCTGACAAAATCCGAGGCAAAGATTGGATCCCTTATTCCTTGAGGCTCCGCAGTGGGACAATGGCTCCTTCATTCCATGAGGCTGCACTGTTTCTTGGGCTCCAGAAGGCCCTGCAGTGTGACAATGGCCCACTGATTCCATCATTTTCCCCAGTGTCACATTGGTCCCTTTGACTCCAGAAGGCCTTGCAGAATCATAATGGCCACTGGATTCTGTGAGGTTCCACAAGGTCACAATGGACCCTTGATTCCATGAGATTCCACAATGTCCCGTTGGTTCTCTTTGGTTCCAAAAGGTTCTGGGATGTCACAATGGACCCTTGATTCCCTGACGTTCCACAAAGTCTCGGGGTCCTTTTGATTCCATGAGGTTCTGCAGTGTCCCATGTTCCCTTTGGTTCCAGGAGGCCCCAGTGTATTTCAATGGCCCCTGGATTCCATGAGATTCCACAGCATCCTGGGGTTCTCTTGTCTCCCTGAGTTTTGGCAGTGTCCTGGGGTCCCTTTCTTCCCATAAGGTTCCTTTGTTGAGGTTCCTTAAGTGCCAAAACTCTCTGTTTGTTATCCTTCCAACATTTGTGGACCCATTCTGTCCCTGCCTGGGATGGAACCCCATTGTGTTTCTGCGGGAATGGATCCATGGCCATCCTGCCACTGCACCAATTTAATGCTGCACAAACGTCACTGCAGGCCTGACCCTGGATGCAGGAACAGTCTGGGAACTCCAGGCCTGCTCCCATT
>NW_020888265.1:0-3049 GCF_003945725.1 Corapipo altera
TTCCCACCTTCCCGAGGCTCATTCCCACCTTCCCGAGGCTCATTCCCGCCTTCCCACCTCGCTCCGGGATCTCCGGCGGCCTCGGGAGCGACTCCGGCTGTGGCGGCACCGGCGCGGGTCTGTGAGGGGGGGAATGGGGGAAAACAGGGAATTCTGAGGGAACACACCCTGTTTCCAGGGAAAACACAGGGATTATTCCCTAAAAAGAGGGGCTGAGGGAGCGGGAGGTGGGATCGGAGCACTCGGGTGCTTCCGGCCTCGGGAGCGTCTCCGGTTGTAGCGGCACAAAATTGGATCTGGGACGGGATTTGTCGGCACCGGGAGGAGGGAACGGGGGGAAAATAGGGAATAAAGAGGGGAAATGCCCTAAAAATAGGGAATAATGAAGGAACATGCCCTGAAAATAGGGAATAATGAGGGAACATGCCCTAAAAATAGGGAATAACAAAGGAACATGCCCTGAAAATAGGGAATAATGAGGGAACATGCCCTAAAAATAGGGAATAATGAGGGAACACACCCTGAAAATAGGGAATGCTCCCTAAAAAGAAGGAATAAGGGAGCGCTGGCTGGGATTGGACCCCCGAGCTGGTTCTGGAAGGTGAACTGGGATCTTCCCTCCCTGGGGGTGTTCCCATGACATTTTTAGGGATAAATCCTCCCCCGGATTCCTGCGGCTCTTTGGCCCCGGGCAGGGCGGAATTCCAGCCGGGAACATCCCAGAGTGTCACATCCCGGGGCGGCTCCGCTCTCCTGACCCTGAGCTCCTAAACGTGGGAATGCTCCCGGATCTCCGGCTCTGCCCGGGCCTTTCCCGCCCCTCAGAGCCCATCCCGAGGCCCCGAGCACCTGGATTTCATTCCCGGCTCATTTTGGTGCCGGTGCCGCGGCCGGCGAGCCTTGGACGGGGAACAGGGAATGCCTGGAATTCATTCCCGGGATGTGTCGACGTCGAGGATCCTGGGATGTGCCGGAACTCGGCTTTAACCATTTTCCTCCTTTTTCCGCTCATTTTGCAGGTGGTTTTAGTGGGTTGGGTTGGGTTGGGTTGGGTTGGGTGTCCAACCCTGGCACCGCCACGGCCACCAAAGGTCTGGAATTCATTCCAGATGCCGAGGATCCCGGGATGTGCCGGAACTCGGGTTTCACCATTTCCCCCCTTTTCTCTCCCGTTTTCCAGGCGGTTCCGGCCCCGCCGGCGCCGAGGCCGCGCCCGCCGCGGGCCGGGGGCGGCGCCATGGCCACCAAGGTGCCGATCTACCTGAAGAGGGGCAGCCGGAAGGGCAAGAAGGAGAAGCTGCGGGACATCCTCTCCTCGGACATGATCAGCCCCCCCCCTCGGCGACTTCCGCCACACCATCCACGTGGGCAGCGGCGGCGAGAGCGACATGTTCGGGGACACCTCCTTCCTGCAGGGCAAGTTCCACCTGCTGCCGCGGCACGGGGGCGGCGCCGGCGGCGTCGCGGGCGGCGCCGAGTTCTCCTTCTCGCGCACGGCCACCATGAGCGCGGGCGAGGCGGCGGCGCCGTCGCCGCTGCTCAAAAACGCCATCTCGCTGCCCGCGCTGGGGGGGCCGCAGGCGCTCACCCTGCCCCCGGCGCAGGCCCCCCCGAAGCCCCCGCGCCTGCACCTCGACGAGGCCCCGGCGGCGGCAGAGCCGGGCGGTGAGGCCCCGGCGGAGGAGCCCCCCCGGCTCGCGGCGCCCGCCAACGGCTTCGCCGACGGGGAGGAGGAGCCGCCCTTCCTGTCCCACGCCGGGTCCCTGCTGTCCCTGCACGTGGACCTGGGGCCCTCCATCCTGGAGGACGTGCTGCAGGTCATGGACAAGCACCAGGCAGAGAGAGGGGGCGGCGGCGCCGTGACGGAGACGCCGACGTGAGGGAAGAGCCGGGTGAGGAGACGGGGAGGGGGTGACGGTGGAGATGGAGGTGATGGAGGTGATGGTGGAGGTGGTGATGGTGACAGTGGTGACAGTGGTGATGGTCATGACAGTGGAGATGATTGTGATGGAGGTGACGGTGGAGACGGAGGTGACAGTGGTGATGGTGATGATGGTGGTGATGGAAGTGATGGTGGTGGTGATGATGATGATGGTGATGATGATGGTGGTGATGGAGGTGATCATGGTTATGGTGGTGATGGAGGTGATGGAAGTGATGGTGATGATGATGGAGGTGACAGTGGTGACAGTGGTGATGAAGGTGGAGGTGACGGTGATAATGGTGCTGATGGTGGTGACAGTGGTGATGGTGATGGAGGTGACAGTGGTGGAAGTGATGGTGCTGATGGTGATGGTGGTGATGGTGCTGATGATGCTGGAGGTGCTGGAGATGACAGTGGTGGAGGTGATGGTGATGAAAGTGGTGATGGTGCTGATGGAGATGGAGGTGCTGGAGGTGATAATGGTGGAGGTGCTGATGGTGCTGGTGATGGTGCTGGAGGTGCTGGTGATGCTGGTGCTGATGGTGCTGGAGGTGATGGTGCTGATGGTGATGGTGCTGATGGTGATGGTGCTGATGGTGATGGTGATGGTGGTGCTGGTGATGCTGGTGCTGGAGGTGCTGATGGTGCTGATGGTGCTGGAGGTGATGGTGCTGGAGGTGCTGATGGTGCTGATGGTGCTGGAGGTGCCGGTGGCAATGGTGGTGCCGGTGATTTCGGGGGCTCTCTCACCGTGGCCCCCGAGTTCCAGCCGCTCCCCCCGTTCCCTCCGGCAGATCCCGCCGTGCCAACGCCAGGAGGGGCTTTGTCCTCGGCCCCCGCGGATTCCGGACGTTCCCTCCACGTTTTGGGGAGAACCCCAACGCTCCCCCCTCTCCACCCGCCCTCCCCCGGGAACGGGGCGTGTCCGTGTCTGCCGGAATTCCCGGATTTCGGAGGTTCCCAACCCCCCCGGATCGTCGGGACGTTCAACCCGCGGCTTCACAGGATTCCTCGGGAATGCCGCCCACCGGGACGGCTCCGGCGGGAAGAGGCTCCACGGGGCTTTGCCAGGCTGGGCTTTGCCAGGCTGGGCTTTGCCAGGCTGGGCTTTACTGTTGGGCTCTG
>NW_020888266.1:0-3049 GCF_003945725.1 Corapipo altera
TGACTGGTCCCCGGTTCCCTTCTCGGGGTCTCCCAGTTGGCCCCCCCCCCCCGCCCCCCCCCCCCCCCCCCGTTCCCCGTGCCCCCCGGTGCCCCCCTGACCCTCCCATCCCATAACGGGGGCTCAGTAACCTCCTGTACGTGTGTGTGATGCCCGAGCACATCCGAGCGTGGGGGTCCCTGCCCCGCCCCGATTACCCCGCGTTCCCCGCGGCCCCCCCCCCCCCCCATTCCTGGTGCCCCCCGGTGCCCCCCTGACCCCTCCGACCCCCCGGTCCCGCAGCGGGGGGCTCAGTAACCTGCTGTACAAGTGCATGCTGCCCGAGCACATCCTGAGCGTGGGGGACGAGCCCCGGCAGGTGCTGCTGCGAGTCTACGGGGTCATCCTGCAGGTGAGGGGGGCCCGGGGGAGACCCCCCCATTCCCGGGGGACCCCCCCATTCCCTGGGAACCCCCCTGGGCAGCCCCGGGGCGGCGGCGGGGTCGGGGCTGTGTTGGGATGAGGGTGAGGGGGCTCAGAATTGAGGGAGGGGCTCTGGGGGTGCCGGGGTCGGGGTGCCTTGGCTCTGGGGGGGCTCACGGGGTGAGGGGGTACCAGGGTGGGGGTGCCGGGGTTCAGTTCAGGGGGTGGGGGTGCCGGGGTGGGGGTGCTGTGGCTCTGGGGGGGCTCACGGGGAGCAGTTGCTGGGGCTGTCGATGTGGGGGTGCCACGGTTCAGCCCCGGGGGCCCTGCAGGGGTGGGATGCTGGGTTTTTGGGGTTACTGGTGTAGGGGTACTGTGGCTCTGTGGGGGCTTAAGGGATTGATGGTGCCGAGGTAGGGATGCCGTGGCTCTGGAGGGGGTGGGGATGTGGGGGTGCCATGGCTCATGTGGGGGCTCATGGGGTGGGGGGTGCCGGTGGGGGGTACCGGAGCTCTGTGGGAGCTTATGGGGTGGGAGTTGCCAGGATGGGTGTGCCAAGATGAGGGGGCTGGGGTGGGGGTCCCTGGGCTCTGTGGGGGCTCACAGGGTGGGGGGTGCCAGGGTGGGGGTTCTGGGGTGGCGGTACCGGGGCTCTGTGGGGTGTGGGGGTGCCAAGGTTCAGCTCTAGGGGTTCAGCTCCAGGGGTCCTGCAGGCTGCTGGGGTGAGGTCTCTGGGGTTCAGCTTGGGGGGTCCCACAGGGTGTGAAGTGCTGGGTGGGGGCTCTGGGGTCCTGCTGGGTGTGGGGTGCTGGATGGGAGGTGCTGGGTGGGGGCTCTAGGAATTCATCTCAGGGGTCCTGCTGGGCGTGGGGTCTCAGATTCAGCTCGAGTGTCCCACAGGGTGTGGGGTGCTGGTGTGGGGGCTCTGGGGTTCAGCTCTGGGGGTCCTGCTGGGTATGGGGTCTCTGGGGTTCAGCTCAGGGGGTCCCACAGGGTGTGAAGTGCTGGGTGGGGGCTCTGGGGTTCAGTTCTGGGGGTCCTGCTGGGTGTGGGGTGCTGGATGTGGGTGCTGGTGTGGGGTCTGGGGTCCAGCTTGGGGGTCCCGCAGGGTGTGGGGTACTGGTGTGGAGTTCAGCTCAGGTGTCCCACAGGGTGTGGGGTGCTGGTGTGGGGTCTCTGGGGTTGAGTTCTGGGGGTTCTGCTGGGTGTGGGGTGCTGGTGTAGGGTCTGGGGTTCAGCTCGTGGGGTCCCACAGGGGGTGGGGTGCTGGTGTGGGGTCTGAGGTCTGGGGTCCAGCTGGGGGGTCCCACAGGGTGTGGGGTGCTGGTGTGGGCTCTGGGGTTCATCTCAGGGGTCCCTCAGGGCGTGGACTCGCTGGTGCTGGAGAGTGTCATGTTCGCCATCCTGGCCGAGCGTGCGCTGGGCCCGCGGCTCTACGGGGTGTTCCCGCAGGGCCGGCTGGAGCAGTACATCCCGGTAGGATCAGGGGGCCTGACTCCCCCCCTCAGCCCACCCCGGAGGGCTCTGTGTCTCCCCCCGGGCCGGGCAGACCCCTGACCCACCACCCCGTCCCCCCAGAGCCGGCGGCTGCGCACCGAGGACCTGCGGGACCCCGACGTGTCCGGGGAGATCGCGGTGAAGATGTCCCGGTTCCACGGGATGGTGATGCCCTTCAACAAGGAGCCCAAGTGGCTTTTTGGGACCATGGAAAAGTGAGGGCGGGGCCCCCAAAATCCCAACGAGATCATGGAGTGTGAGGGGTGACCCTCAAATCCCACCAGGACCGTGGGGTGGTGAAGGGTGGAGGGGGCCCCAAATCCCACCGGGACCATGGGGGAATATGAGGGAGAGACCCCTAAATCCCACTGGGACCAGGGAGTGCGGAGGGGAAGCCCCAAATCCCACTGGGACCAGGGAGTGGAGAGGGGGAGCCCCAAATCTCCCACGAGGACCAGGGGGTGGTAAGAGGGAGCCCTAAATCCCACAGACCCCAGGGAGTAGTGAGGGGAGGCCCCAAATCCTACTGGGACCATGGAGCAAGGAGGGGGGTTTCCAAATCCCACTGGGACCAGGGAGTGGAGAGTGGGAGCCCCGAATCCCACCAAGACCAGGGAGTGGGAGGAGGGAGCCCTAAATCCCACAGACCCCAGGGACTAGTGAGGGGAGGCCCCAAATCCCACCAGGACCATGGAGCAGGGAGGGGGGTTCCCAAATCCCACCAGGACCAGGGGGTGGGAAGGGGCAGCCTCCAAATCCCACCAGGTCCAGAGCACTGGGTTGTTCTGGCTGCTTCCCACGAGTCCCATGGGACAGGGAACTGAGGGGGCCCTGGGGTGGGCAGGGGGGTCTTTGGGCAGGTCACAGCCCCCAGGTGTGACTGTCCCCCGATGTCACCCGTCCCCAGGTACCTGAAGCAGATTTCCGAGCTCTCCTTCACGGAGAAGACACAGCTGGAAAAGTTCAACCTGCTCAAGGGTTACAACCTGGAGGAGGAGATGAGGAGCCTCAGGTGAGCCCCCCAGCACCCCCCACGGGGGTCTCCTCAGAGGGGGTCTTGGGGCCACTCAGCTACTCTCCCATCCCTGTGTCCCTGGGGTGTCACCCATGCCCCTGATGTCCCCTGTTCCCATATCCCTGTGTCCCCCCC